>NC_088781.1:78905857-79203357 GCF_958450345.1 Calliphora vicina
TAATAAATAATAAATAATAAATAATAAATAATAAATAATAAATAATAAATAATAAATAATAAATAATAAATAATAAATAATAAATAATAAATAATAAATAATAAATAATAAATAATAAATAATAAATAATAAATAATAAATAATAAATAATAAATAATAAATAATAAATAATAAATAATAAATAATAAATAATAAATAATAAATAATAAATAATAAATAATAAATAATAAATAATAAATAATAAATAATAAATAATAAATAATAAATAATAAATAATAAATAATAAATAATAAATAATAAATAATAAATAATAAATAATAAATAATAAATAATAAATAATAAATAATAAATAATAAATAATAAATAATAAATAATAAATAATAAATAATAAATAATAAATAATAAATAATAAATAATAAATAATAAATAATAAATAATAAATAATAAATAATAAATAATAAATAATAAATAATAAATAATAAATAATAAATAATAAATAATAAATAATAAATAATAAATAATAAATAATAAATAATAAATAATAAATAATAAATAATAAATAATAAATAATAAATAATAAATAATAAATAATAAATAATAAATAATAAATAATAAATAATAAATAATAAATAATAAATAATAAATAATAAATAATAAATAATAAATAATAAATAATAAATAATAAATAATAAATAATAAATAATAAATAATAAATAATAAATAATAAATAATAAATAATAAATAATAAATAATAAATAATAAATAATAAATAATAAATAATAAATAATAAATAATAAATAATAAATAATAAATAATAAATAATAAATAATAAATAATAAATAATAAATAATAAATAATAAATAATAAATAATAAATAATAAATAATAAATAATAAATAATAAATAATAAATAATAAATAATAAATAATAAATAATAAATAATAAATAATAAATAATAAATAATAAATAATAAATAATAAATAATAAATAATAAATAATAAATAATAAATAATAAATAATAAATAATAAATAATAAATAATAAATAATAAATAATAAATAATAAATAATAAATAATAAATAATAAATAATAAATAATAAATAATAAATAATAAATAATAAATAATAAATAATAAATAATAAATAATAAATAATAAATAATAAATAATAAATAATAAATAATAAATAATAAATAATAAATAATAAATAATAAATAATAAATAATAAATAATAAATAATAAATAATAAATAATAAATAATAAATAATAAATAATAAATAATAAATAATAAATAATAAATAATAAATAATAAATAATAAATAATAAATAATAAATAATAAATAATAAATAATAAATAATAAATAATAAATAATAAATAATAAATAATAAATAATAAATAATAAATAATAAATAATAAATAATAAATAATAAATAATAAATAATAAATAATAAATAATAAATAATAAATAATAAATAATAAATAATAAATAATAAATAATAAATAATAAATAATAAATAATAAATAATAAATAATAAATAATAAATAATAAATAATAAATAATAAATAATAAATAATAAATAATAAATAATAAATAATAAATAATAAATAATAAATAATAAATAATAAATAATAAATAATAAATAATAAATAATAAATAATAAATAATAAATAATAAATAATAAATAATAAATAATAAATAATAAATAATAAATAATAAATAATAAATAATAAATAATAAATAATAAATAATAAATAATAAATAATAAATAATAAATAATAAATAATAAATAATAAATAATAAATAATAAATAATAAATAATAAATAATAAATAATAAATAATAAATAATAAATAATAAATAATAAATAATAAATAATAAATAATAAATAATAAATAATAAATAATAAATAATAAATAATAAATAATAAATAATAAATAATAAATAATAAATAATAAATAATAAATAATAAATAATAAATAATAAATAATAAATAATAAATAATAAATAATAAATAATAAATAATAAATAATAAATAATAAATAATAAATAATAAATAATAAATAATAAATAATAAATAATAAATAATAAATAATAAATAATAAATAATAAATAATAAATAATAAATAATAAATAATAAATAATAAATAATAAATAATAAATAATAAATAATAAATAATAAATAATAAATAATAAATAATAAATAATAAATAATAAATAATAAATAATAAATAATAAATAATAAATAATAAATAATAAATAATAAATAATAAATAATAAATAATAAATAATAAATAATAAATAATAAATAATAAATAATAAATAATAAATAATAAATAATAAATAATAAATAATAAATAATAAATAATAAATAATAAATAATAAATAATAAATAATAAATAATAAATAATAAATAATAAATAATAAATAATAAATAATAAATAATAAATAATAAATAATAAATAATAAATAATAAATAATAAATAATAAATAATAAATAATAAATAATAAATAATAAATAATAAATAATAAATAATAAATAATAAATAATAAATAATAAATAATAAATAATAAATAATAAATAATAAATAATAAATAATAAATAATAAATAATAAATAATAAATAATAAATAATAAATAATAAATAATAAATAATAAATAATAAATAATAAATAATAAATAATAAATAATAAATAATAAATAATAAATAATAAATAATAAATAATAAATAATAAATAATAAATAATAAATAATAAATAATAAATAATAAATAATAAATAATAAATAATAAATAATAAATAATAAATAATAAATAATAAATAATAAATAATAAATAATAAATAATAAATAATAAATAATAAATAATAAATAATAAATAATAAATAATAAATAATAAATAATAAATAATAAATAATAAATAATAAATAATAAATAATAAATAATAAATAATAAATAATAAATAATAAATAATAAATAATAAATAATAAATAATAAATAATAAATAATAAATAATAAATAATAAATAATAAATAATAAATAATAAATAATAAATAATAAATAATAAATAATAAATAATAAATAATAAATAATAAATAATAAATAATAAATAATAAATAATAAATAATAAATAATAAATAATAAATAATAAATAATAAATAATAAATAATAAATAATAAATAATAAATAATAAATAATAAATAATAAATAATAAATAATAAATAATAAATAATAAATAATAAATAATAAATAATAAATAATAAATAATAAATAATAAATAATAAATAATAAATAATAAATAATAAATAATAAATAATAAATAATAAATAATAAATAATAAATAATAAATAATAAATAATAAATAATAAATAATAAATAATAAATAATAAATAATAAATAATAAATAATAAATAATAAATAATAAATAATAAATAATAAATAATAAATAATAAATAATAAATAATAAATAATAAATAATAAATAATAAATAATAAATAATAAATAATAAATAATAAATAATAAATAATAAATAATAAATAATAAATAATAAATAATAAATAATAAATAATAAATAATAAATAATAAATAATAAATAATAAATAATAAATAATAAATAATAAATAATAAATAATAAATAATAAATAATAAATAATAAATAATAAATAATAAATAATAAATAATAAATAATAAATAATAAATAATAAATAATAAATAATAAATAATAAATAATAAATAATAAATAATAAATAATAAATAATAAATAATAAATAATAAATAATAAATAATAAATAATAAATAATAAATAATAAATAATAAATAATAAATAATAAATAATAAATAATAAATAATAAATAATAAATAATAAATAATAAATAATAAATAATAAATAATAAATAATAAATAATAAATAATAAATAATAAATAATAAATAATAAATAATAAATAATAAATAATAAATAATAAATAATAAATAATAAATAATAAATAATAAATAATAAATAATAAATAATAAATAATAAATAATAAATAATAAATAATAAATAATAAATAATAAATAATAAATAATAAATAATAAATAATAAATAATAAATAATAAATAATAAATAATAAATAATAAATAATAAATAATAAATAATAAATAATAAATAATAAATAATAAATAATAAATAATAAATAATAAATAATAAATAATAAATAATAAATAATAAATAATAAATAATAAATAATAAATAATAAATAATAAATAATAAATAATAAATAATAAATAATAAATAATAAATAATAAATAATAAATAATAAATAATAAATAATAAATAATAAATAATAAATAATAAATAATGATGCTGTTTGCTATTTTTCTTCTTTCAAATTTTGAATTATTTCATTTCCGTTATTAGAACTTAACAGATTTGTTTACATTACTTACAACGCCATCTGTTAGTGCAGGACAAAAGCAATGTAATACTCCTATCGTTGAATTGACGTTTGTATTGATTTTTGTTTATGAAAATCTAACTTTAGTTAGGGTATAAAAGTGTTATTCTTCCAAACCGCCAATCTATGAACGCCAACCAAGATTTCGTTAGGGCTTTAAAGGGAAAATTCTGCCATTTTCCTGAAGGACAGCTTGGAGTCAACATAAAAAGTTTCCTTAATTTATCAGATTTTAATTCTTTGCATATTTGTCAACATTTAATTTTTTATTGTGAGTATTTATTTCAAACAAATCATATTTTATGCACTTTAATTTATTCTGTACGAATAATAATAAGCCATAACATTTTGTTTTTCTTTTATATGTTTCTATTAAAATTTATTTTGTTTGAAGAGAGAAAACCAAAATCATTGTTCTTTGATAGGACAGTACTGGCCCAAATCAAGAAGATTTTTCAATTTGATGAAAATCAAAATTAAATGGTGAGATTTTCTCTCTAAAATAAGATAATTGTACGGATTTAACAAAAACTTTTGGTTTTATAGGTTGAAATCTTGGTTGGTTCTTCACATTTGGTTGACGTTTATTTTTATATAAAAGGTGCCAATTTTAATGGTAAGATTAATATAAAGAGACTTTCTCTACGATTTAATTTAACAAAAACATGTATTTTTTGTTATTGTTATTTAGATTGGAACCAAATTAGTGGTTTAGCTGCTGTTTTGCACATGTTTGTCCCAAATTACTGCATGGCGCTCTGTAAATTTCTTGGGGAGAGGACAAAATCAGTGATTATCGGCTTTTTACATCGTTCGGAAGTGTTGTATAGTGGCAGAAATTTAATATTTGAAACAAGAAATTTGAAATAATACGCAAAATTTAAAAGAAAAAAAACAAACAAATCTAAAAATAAGAATAAATATTAAATACGAATACATAAAATCTAAAAGTGAGAAAAAGATATAAATTTTAAAAGAATACATTAAAAACTCCCTAGGAAAATTTAAAAAAATTAAAGAAAAGAGCAAGAACAAGTGATTTATTTAGTTACACTAACAAAATATTAGTGAACAAACCAGTTTGCTCATACACGGCTAAACAAAAACCTAAAAAAAAATATTTCAAACAAAATAAACGAGAATCCAATATAGAAAGAAAAATGTTTAACAAATAAAAGAAAATATAATTAAGAAGTGAGCATCTTTGAAAAAAAGAAACAATATTAAAATAAAAAAAATTAAATTTTTGCTTAATTTTGAAAGAAATTCATTTCGCATAAAAGAAAATTAAAATCTAGAAAGAATTAAAATTTAGAAAATATAAAATTTAAAACCTAAAATAATTAAAATTTGGAAAAAAAAAATTACATTTAAAAACTAGAAAAATTATCTAAAAGAAAATATGTTAAAATTTTAAATTTTAATTAATTAAGTGTTTAGTGTTTTTTTGTATCACCGTCGGTTAGTGTAACAGAAGAATTTAGTTAATTTTGATAAAGTAAACAAGCTTGCCTATAATGTAATTGCATTTACATTAAAGCCTACATTACACATATATAAATATATTTATATAAATACAAACAGACGCTCTCAGCATTAATTTAACATTGTTGGTTTGGCAATGCTGTTAAATAACACTATACAACAAAATCAATTTTTTTCCAAAATTACAAGGTCCGACCAATAAATTGTGATAGAGGAGACAAAAAAAAGACACGTGTATCGGCGTTTTGAAAGTTTACATCTGAATTTCATTTGAGGGCGGGTTAAAGTTTCCCAACTCTGGCACATTCTTATTGTTAATCTTCATAAGAAACCATATGATCCTTACATTCTAGGTATAAAATGTGTTCCTCAAAGTTATATAAAATGTTACGAAGAAAATTTTTGTATAATATGTTAACCCACTAAATCCCCAATGCATGGGTCTTTTTTGTCCTTCTTTTAAAAAAGAGCAACAAACACCATTAAAACAGGGATTTAAGGGGTTAAAATGTTCCGCAAAAATATTATCCGTGAAATTTTACTATAAGGCATTAAATAAACCAATACGGAAAAATCAGCCAGAAAGTCAGAAATAAGACGCAACAAAAGAGAGCTTACGGTTAATATCGTATTTATTAAGAATTTGGATAGGAAGTCTTCATTAATCACTTTTTTTTAGCTCTAGGAAATTCCACTTTATTACCATACGCATATTTCAGCTATAAGCGTTCTTCAATGGGTGCGCATATTTAATTTTTGGGGTACTTTAAAATAAAATTCTTAATAAATGCGAAATTAACCCTAAGCTCTCTTTTGTTGTGTCTTATTTCTGACTTTCTGGTTTAATTTTCCGTTTTGGTGTATTCAGGGACTTATAGTAAAATTTCACTGACAATATTTTTGCGGAACATTTTAACACCATTTTAATGGAGTTTGTTGCTCTTTTTTAAAAGAAGGACAAAAAAGATCTATGCCTTGAGGAGTTAGAGGGTTAACATATTATACAAAAATGTTCTGTGTAACATTTTGCATACATTTGCTGAATACATTTTATACCTAAAATGTTCTTTAAAATAAAATTCTTAATAAATATGAAATTAACCCTCGGCTCTCTTTTGTTATGTCTTATTTCTGATTTTCTGGTTGAATTTTCCGTTTTGGTGTATTTAGGGACTTATAGTAAAATATTACGGATAATATTTTTGCGGAACATTTTAAACCCTTAAATCCCTGCTGTAATGGTGTTTTTGGCTCATTTTTAAAAGAAGCACAAAAAAGTCCCATCCCTTGAGGATTTAAAGGGTTAACATATTCGACAGAAATATTCTCCGTAAGATTTTACATAACTTTGCTGAACACATTTTATACCTAAAATGTAAGGATCACATGGTTTCTTATGACTATTAACAATAAGAATGTGGCAGAGTTGGGAAACTTTAAACCCCTTCAAATGAAATTCAGATGTAAACTTTCAAAACACCGATACACGTGTCATTTTTTTGTCTCCTCTATCAAAATTTATTGGCCGGACTTCGTAATTTTTTTTTGGTGTTGTATAGTGTAATTGTTATTTTTTTTATATATGTGTATAAAAGTGTTTGCTTTATATTTTCCTAAATGCAATTTATTATAGGTACATGCTAATATATTATTAAATTAGAAAAAATATATTTGAAAATTTTAAAGAATTAGTGCTATAAGTGTTTGTAAAATTTAAATAAAGTTAGTTACAGAGAACTTTATAAGAAGAAACATATCTCTCTCTTATATATCAACGTTACATCATGCTGTACTCTTCTACAATAACATTACACCAATGTAAGTTTCTCTTAACATTATTTTTATTGAGTATTTAAATCTCATTGTTCTCTGTAAAAGTTTTGTTTGTTTTTATATATGGGGCATTTCACGTCAAGTGAACCAACTTTTGAAATCGATGTCTTCCGATCGCGATGAAATTTGCACCAATGTTAGTTCTATTGGATAGTAATTCGGACACAATTTTTCAACAAGATCGGTAGAGAACTCTCTGAGTTATAGGAGGTCAAAATTTGACATTTTGGCCAAACAGGTGTTTTTTTTATCCATATAACTTATTACCTATTGTTCTTAGCAAAATGTGTCCCAAATAGTATAGATAGCTATTTATGCAATCTTTCGAAAAAAAAATTAAAAAAATTTAATAAAATATTTTTGATTTTTTTTTTTTAAATCAAAAATATTTTTGACTTTTTTTCAAAATGGGCCCTTTTTATTTTTTTTTTTATTTTTTTTAAGAAAGCTTAGGTCTTTTCCTAAGCGACCTATATGGTCGCTTAGTGGGATGCGAGTGGGATATCTATCAAAAAAAATATTTTGTAACTCAAGATTTAAAATTTTTGAATTTTTTTGCAAAATCAAAAACTTTGTTGACTTTTTTTAAAAAAATGGACCCATTTTTTGCTCAGAAGAAAGCTTATGTGTTTTCCTTTAACACCCTTTTTGTCGCTTAGTGGGATGCGAGTGGGATATCTATAAAAAAAATGTTTTGTAACTCAAGACATACAATTTTTTACTTTTTTTTGAAAAATCAAAAACCTTTTTGACTTTTTTTTTCCAAAATGGACTCTTTTTTTTATTATTTCTCAAAAGAAAGCGTCTTTTCCTTTAAAACCTTTTTGGTCGCTTAGTGGGATGCGAGTGGGATATCTATCAAAATAAATGTTTTGTAACTCAAGACAAATGTTTTTAAATTGATTTTTTTCATATTTGTGTGTAAGTGTTTCTAAAACCTTAAAAATAAAAACCACAACAACTGACCGATAATAGCCACTGGAGGGATGCAATATAAGGCCGACCGCTATTAATTTTCCTCCCCCAAAATTTGTCTGAGTTTTGTATCTTGCGGCTTTTTTAGTCAATCCTAGAGGTAGTTTTCAGCGCACGTGATTTTCATTGTTAAAATATCAGGTGCCCCAGAAACAAATTTCTGGAATCAAGTGGAAATATTTTATGGCCTTTCTCCGAAGTACCAGTTTATTTATTATTTTATGACATTTGACTTTAAGAAGTGGGTGGAGAGGTAGAAGTTGACAGGTAGGTTATTTATATGGTGGTTTATTTTTATTATTATTTGTAACATTTGGTTAAACTAGGTACTTTAGTATGTAAGCCTAAACCCTAATAAAAGATTTTAGACTCATTCATTAAAACGTACTACCTATATGATCTTAAAAAACTATTTATTGTCATTCTGAAGACATACGGAAATCAGTTTTTTAGAAACAGCGTTTAAGACGTGTGTTATTTACATAAATACTTACAAAATTCAAAATGTCTACGACTTCTAAAAAGGCTAAGGTTGAAAATGAAATTTATTCGTCTTTTTGTTTTAATCCCTTTAACAAAATGAAGCACAGATCATCAGATATGCGAAATATTTCCGACGGCTTATTAAAAAAATTCCCTACGCTGTCAAAATTATTGAAAATTTGTGGATCATGCAGGAAAGAGCTCGGAAAGTTGAACGAATTACCGAATTTGAATAGTAATGAGCCTTGCGTTGAAGTTATTCCAGATGAAGACAAAAGTAATTCCGAGATTGAAGACAGAACTGTTGATGATGATGGTTATTCTAACTTTTCAAATTCAACGAATGAGTGTCGAAACCAATACCATAAGGATGCAGTAGAAGTTCTTGAACAAATAAAAGAGAAATACAAAACGTCACAGAGTGAAGCTGAAAGAATTCAACTTCTCACGCTTGCTCCAAGAACATGGAGTTCTGCAAAAACAATGACTGAGTTTGGAACGTCTCAACGAAAAGCAAGAATTGCTAAACAATTGGTTGCTGAGCATGGGATTCTCACACTCCCAAACAAAAAGAAGGGAAAAAACTTTGGAGTGCGATACTAAATCTCTAATAACTCAGTTTTATCAGCGAGATGATATGAGTCGCCTGATGCCAGGGATGAAAGACTGGATGTCTGTACGAATCGATGGCAAGAAAGTTCAAATGCAGAAGAGAATGGTTCTCTGTAACCTGAATGAATTATTCGCAACATTTCAATCTGAATACGAGGATGTCAAAATTGGATTCACAAAATTTACACAACTGAGGCCAAAACATTGCGTTTTGGCAGGAAGCAGCGGAACTCACACAGTATGTAATGTTAAATTGATGTTGAAGGAAATCAACTTAAATTACTTAAAAGATGATTCATCAGAAGATTTACACCATTACCGCGATTGCCTTAAATTGACTATGTGCCCTAATGCTACAACTTCTTGCACTTAGGTGAATGTTCGAATTGCCCGGAAACCACATCCATCAAAGAAAATTTAATCAACTCTTTTGATCGAGAATGTATTGAGTGTAGGTGAATAAAAATACTTTGTGTTTTTATATATCAAAAAATATTAAGTTTTCATTTTCTTAATTAATTTTATTAATCATATTAGTTTTCAATAATTTTCATTATAATTTTCAATATTCTACAACAAACAATAAAATTTTGTAATTTTGAAATAAAACCAGAATATTGTATTTTATTTTAAAATAATATAAATATAATCTCTACAAATTTTGGCGATCCTGCATTTTACACGTGAAGAAATAAAACGAATAATATTCCGTGTAATTAAGAAAATATTAATTTTTCGAAACAATTACCTGCAATTTGAAATTAATGCAAAAATAAATACCATCTAATCTCAACAAATAAATATCATCTAATCTCTACAACGCCTGTCTTTATCATCTATAAATTTCAAAGACGACAAATACAATTTGTATTATCAACTATAAAGTAATTCATCTGAAGATTCACATCAGTTTCAGTTCAAGTCACAGCAAGTCACTATTATTATAATCAAGATAAAACTTGTTCAAGATAAGTTGACCATCAGTTTTAAATTTCCGAGAAAAGAAGTCAGTATAAGTGTTTATTTCTTGTTCCATATTCAAATATTTCTTAATATTGTTTGCCTATTATTGTTTACTTTTAAAAATACTAAATATCTACATACATATCTAATCACGATTATTATCATAACTAAATTAACGAATAATTAATTTAATTTAAACTTTAATTTCGATTTTATTTGTAAACTTTCCCTCTTAAAATGACCACTCGCTCTCCAACACGTACTAATACACATACACAAAATTCAACACATTCACAATCTAATTCAATAACTACAAATAACAATTTAAACTCAAATTTGACTTGTAATCATCCGATCGATAGAATACCCCAAATTGATTTAGACATATGTGCTTCCTCTGTTAAACTCCCTCAATTCTGGACCAATTGTCCAGATGCATGGTTTGTTCACGCCGAAATGCAATTTGCAACCAAAGGCATTACTACAGACCAAACCAAATATGAATATATTATAACTGCTTTACCACAAGAAGTTATAATAAAAGTGTTAGACATAATTCAAAATCCAACTACAAATGATCGGTATCTTAATCTTAAAAAGGTGTTAATTGAACGTCACTCCCTAAGTGAAACTTCTAAATTAGACAAAATACTCTCTGATAGTGATATGGGAGATAGAAAACCATCGGAATATTATAGATCGTTAGCCCTTCTTGCTGGTTCTAATTTTAGCCCAGATGTTTTAACAAAACTTTGGCTACGTAAACTTCCAAAGTCTCTAAATGTTGCTTTAACTGGATCTAATATTAATGATCATAACGAATTAATTCAATTAGCTGATAGATTGTGGGAAGTTATTTACAACGGAGAAATATGTAGTGTTAGACAATCTTCTAGATCTTCCAATATTGAACAAATCGTACAAAATTTAACTGCTTCTTTATGTGAAAATATAAGTAAATTGACACTAGAAGTTAGTTCTCTTAAAAGAGAAATAGGAACCCGGGCTTCACGTCCTTTTTATAGAAGATATAGCAGAAGTTCTTCACGCTCTCGTGGTCGTTCACCAAATAGGAACTGGTTATGTCGTTTTCACTACAAGTTTGGTAATCAAGCTAGAAAGTGCGAACAACCATGTTCATTTTCTAATGAAAGTTCAACAAACTAAAATCATCCACTGTTGCAGCGACGAACAGTGGAAATGTTGATTATTCTTCCAGTCGCCTTTTTATTTTTGATAAAAATAATAACTTAAAATTTTTGATTGATAGTGGGGCAGAAATTTCTGTTTTGCCATCTTCAAAATTCAGAAATAATAATAAGAGATCTGATATAATTTTAAGCGCAGCCAATGGCTCAAATATTGCAACATTTGGAAAGAAATTACTTAATGTAGATTTAGGTCTTCGCCGCGAATTTCCTTTTATTTTTCTGATTGCAGATATTTCTAAACCTATTATTGGTGCTGATTTTCTTTGTAAATATGGTCTTTTGATAGACATTAAACATAAACGTCTAATAGATCCACTTACTAATTTATCAGTTAGTACATTTTCATGTTGCTGCAATGTGACTCTTCCAAAGTTATTTTCTGTAGATAATCAATACACACAACTTCTTAAGAAATATCCTTCACTAATAGCAGAACCTGATTATACGAAACCAATCAAACATTCTACCGTTCATAGATTAGTAACAAACGGTCCTTTACCTTTTACCAAACCCAGGCGTTTGGATCCCGTTAAATACAAGGCAGCAAAAACAGAATTCGAGTATCTTGTAAAAGCAGGTATATGTAGACCATCGAACTCAAGTGTAGCATCAGCTTTACATTTAGTCCCAAAAAAAGATCCAAACGACTGGCGTCCATGCGGTGATTTTAGACGTTTGAACATTGTGACTGTTCCTGATAGATATCCCTTACCTCACATTCACGATTTAAATATGAATATAAGAAATAAGAAAATATTTTCTAAGATCGATTTAGTACGTGCTTATCATCAAATTCCAATGGCAGAAGAGGATATATTCAAAACAGCTATAACAACACCATTCGGTATGTTTGAGTTTCAACGAATGCCATTTGGCCTACGAAATTCTGCGCAAACGTTTCAAAGATTTATCAACGAAGTATTTACTGGTTTCGATTTCGTATTTGTGTATATCGATGATATACTTATATATAGCGAAAATGATGAGGAACATTTATATCACTTAGAGAAAGTTTTTGAACGATTAGATGAATATGGGTTAAATATTAAACCAGGCAAATGTACATTTGGTGTTTCAAATATAGACTTCCTAGGTCATAATATATCGAATATTGGCATTAAACCTTCTGAAGAAAAAATATTAGCAATTCGAAACTTTGAACACCCGAAAACTGTTAAACAAATTCAGAAATTTGTAGGAATGGTAAATTATTACCACAAGTATATTCCTAAGTTAGCCGAATTTACTAACCCCATTCATGCTATAATTACCAATGCATTAAAAAAGAAATGTAAGATTTTAGAATGGACTAAGGAAGCCCTCAATTCATTTGACCGTATCAAGGAATCATTTGCATCACGTGTTTTATTGAATCATTTCAATAATGAAGCAAAATTGACCTTAACGGTAGATGCTTCAAATGTGGCCATTGGGGGCGTTTTACAACAATGTTATAATGGTATTTCGGAACCATTAGCATTTTTCTCTAAAAAATTAACCTCTTCCGAATCTAAATATAGTACATTTGATCGCGAATTGTTAGCAATATATTTAAATATTAAACATTTTAGGTATTTGTTAGAAGGCAGATCATTTGTTGTGTATACAGATCATAAACCTTTGGTTTTTGCTTTGGAATCAAAAACCGAAAGAAGTCCAAGACAGACTAGGCACTTAGAATATATTTCCCAATTTACAAGTGATATTCGACATATAAGCGGTGAAGCTAATGTTGTAGCTGATACCTTATCTAGAACATTTGAAATCGAAGCATACAAATATTCCGATATTAATCTTAAAAATTTATTTGATGAACAACAGAAAGATAAAGATCTTTTAGAACTTCTTGCTGATAAAAACAAACATCTTAATCTAAAATTCTTAAAAATTCCAGTCCTAAACTTAGATATTTGGTTTGAATGTACATTAAGTACACCTAGACCTTACGTTCCATTTAATTTGCGAAAAATTGTATTTGAAAAATTACATAATATTTCACATCCAGGTATCAGAGCTACACGCAAATTAATAACAGAACGCTATTTTTGGCCAAATATGAAAAAGGAACTTAACGTCTGGTCAAAAGAATGTCTTAACTGTCAAAAATCAAAAATAATTAGACACACTAAATCACCAGTGGTCAAAATTGAGATACCTAAAGGAAGATTCGAACATATACATTTAGATATTGTTGGACCTTTACCTATATCCCGGGAACATCGTTACATATTAACAATAATTGACCGACATTCTCGTTGGCCAGAAGCATACCCACTAAAAGACATCACAACATCTAATATAATTGATACAATAATAAGAAATTATATTTCTCGGTTCGGTGTTCCTTTGAAAATAACAACCGACCAAGGTGGACAATTTACCTCTAAAATGTTTTCAGAACTAACACAAATGTTAGGATGTTTTAAAATAACAACTTCTCCATATCACCCTCAATCTAATGGCATGGTTGAACGATTTCATAGACAGCTTAAAGCAACATTAATGGCTAAAGGTAAATCAGCAACTTGGTATGACGAGCTTCCGATTGCTTTACTAGGTATTCGTTCAGTATTTAAAGAAGATCTACAAGCTACTCCTGCAGAAATGGTTTATGGTCAAAGTTTACGTTTACCTGGAGAAATATTAACACCTACAGGAGATTTTGATGCATCTGACATTTTATATAAATTAAAAACCCATTTCAAAAACGTAAGATCTAATTTAAATCATCACAACAATTCAAATACAGGTATTCATGTACCAAAAGACCTAAAAGACTGCAAATATGTATTTGTGCGTGTAATTCATAAGAGATCTTTGCAACAACCATATGAGGGTCCTTATAGAGTAATTGAAAAGAACAAGAAATATTTCAAAATTGATATAAATAACAAGTCAGTAGTTATACCTATCGATCGATTGAAACCAGCATTAACTGAAAACACTTACATTAATTCAAACATACATTCCAGTAATACTAAATCAACAACAAAGAGAGTTTCTTTTAATTTATTGGGAATAAATTTTTTGGAGGGGGAGTAGTTGTAGGTGAATAAAAATACTTTGTGTTTTTATATATCAAAAAATATTAAGTTTTCATTTTCTTAATTAATTTTATTAATCATATTAGTTTTCAATAATTTTCATTATAATTTTCAATATTCTACAACAAACAATAAAATTTTGTAATTTTGAAATAAAACCAGAATATTGTATTTTATTTTAAAATAATATAAATATAATCTCTACATTGAGGAGTTAAAATTTGAATCTTGGCTTCAGACTGAAAGATGCACACTGAAAACCATAATTTTAAATGTGGATGATTTTGTGGAAGAACTGTGTAGAGGATTGCTAAATTTGAGAACCCATGACTTTTTAGTCAAAGAGCAGTGGTCATTCTTCAAGGACTTGAAAACACATTTGAAGTCTGGTGAATTCATTATTTCATTTGATTTCGCAGAGAACTATAAATATGTTCTTCAGGATTCCATACAAGCATTCCACTTCAATAACGACCAAGCAACTATATTCACAGTAGTTATTTACTACATGAAAGAAGAAAACCTGGAACACAAAAGTATGGCAATCATATCCGACGATTTAAAACATGACACCGTTGCAGTTTATGAGTACCAGAAGATAATACTAAATTATCTAAAATCTAAATTTACAGTAGAAAAGGTATACTACGTTTCGGACGGAGCTCGTCAACATTTTAAAAACAAAAGTAGCTTCGCAAATCTTACAGCTCATGAAAAAGATTTTGGAATGCCAGCTGAGTGACATTTTCATCCTACTGCTCATGGTAAAGGAGCATGTGATGGTATTGGAGCAAACCTCAAAAGAAATGCAGCGAAGTATAGACTCCAGTGCTCTCATCAAGATCGCATCTTAGATGCGACTGCTTTATTCCATTGGGCAAAGAATTATTGTAAAGAATCTAAAATAGTTTTTAGTAGCAAAGAGGATCATGAGGAAACATTGAAAACACTAAAGAGCAGATTCGATGCTGCGGTAACAATCGATGGCACTGCTCAATACCATGCTTTCATACCGCTTGTCGATGGAAGACTCAAATTAAAAAAGTTTTCTGCATCTACTCAATGCGATTTCTTTCCAAAGCCAAAAAAGAAGCCAGCAGCGAAATCAGTAGCTGAATCTAATAACGCCAAGAAAGGATTGACAAAAAAAAACCAGCTAATAAAGGTGACAAATAAGCAGGATAAAAGTATGGATATTTGAAAATTTAAAAACTTCATAAATTAAGTGTAAAAATAGTTATTATATAAATTGATCTATTGTGATTAAGATTAAATTTTACTAAATTATTCATCTTTTTATTATTATTATTATTATTATTATTATTATTATTATTATTATTATTATTATTATTATTATTATTATTATTATTATTATTATTATTATTATTATTATTATTATTATTATTATTATTATTATTATTATTATTATTATTATTATTATTATTATTATTATTATTATTATTATTATTATTATTATTATTATTATTATTATTATTATTATTATTATTATTATTATTATTATTATTATTATTATTATTATTATTATTATTATTATTATTATTATTATTATTATTATTATTATTATTATTATTATTATTATTATTATTATTATTATTATTATTATTATTATTATTATTATTATTATTATTATTATTATTATTATTATTATTATTATTATTATTATTATTATTATTATTATTATTATTATTATTATTATTATTATTATTATTATTATTATTATTATTATTATTATTATTATTATTATTATTATTATTATTATTATTATTATTATTATTATTATTATTATTATTATTATTATTATTATTATTATTATTATTATTATTATTATTATTATTATTATTATTATTATTATTATTATTATTATTATTATTATTATTATTATTATTATTATTATTATTATTATTATTATTATTATTATTATTATTATTATTATTATTATTATTATTATTATTATTATTATTATTATTATTATTATTATTATTATTATTATTATTATTATTATTATTATTATTATTATTATTATTATTATTATTATTATTATTATTATTATTATTATTATTATTATTATTATTATTATTATTATTATTATTATTATTATTATTATTATTATTATTATTATTATTATTATTATTATTATTATTATTATTATTATTATTATTATTATTATTATTATTATTATTATTATTATTATTATTATTATTATTATTATTATTATTATTATTATTATTATTATTATTATTATTATTATTATTATTATTATTATTATTATTATTATTATTATTATTATTATTATTATTATTATTATTATTATTATTATTATTATTATTATTATTATTATTATTATTATTATTATTATTATTATTATTATTATTATTATTATTATTATTATTATTATTATTATTATTATTATTATTATTATTATTATTATTATTATTATTATTATTATTATTATTATTATTATTATTATTATTATTATTATTATTATTATTATTATTATTATTATTATTATTATTATTATTATTATTATTATTATTATTATTATTATTATTATTATTATTATTATTATTATTATTATTATTATTATTATTATTATTATTATTATTATTATTATTATTATTATTATTATTATTATTATTATTATTATTATTATTATTATTATTATTATTATTATTATTATTATTATTATTATTATTATTATTATTATTATTATTATTATTATTATTATTATTATTATTATTATTATTATTATTATTATTATTATTATTATTATTATTATTATTATTATTATTATTATTATTATTATTATTATTATTATTATTATTATTATTATTATTATTATTATTATTATTATTATTATTATTATTATTATTATTATTATTATTATTATTATTATTATTATTATTATTATTATTATTATTATTATTATTATTATTATTATTATTATTATTATTATTATTATTATTATTATTATATATTAAATTAATTATTATTACAAATAAATAACAAAATTAAATTATTCAACATTTCCATAGAAAAAAAGTGATTTTTATTCCTGAGGTTAACATATTATGGGTATTACAGTATCGAGGCTATGAAATTTTAGTTGGGTATGTTACATACCATCGGAAAGGCTAATGTGTCTAGTTTCTCTGCGTAAGTTTAATTTTTAAGGTTTACACACAAATATGAAAAAAATTAAAATAGTGCAAATTTAAAAACCTTTGTCTTGAGTTACAAAACATTTATTTTGATAGATATCCCACTCGCATCCTACTAAGCGACCAAAAAGGTTTTAAAGGAAAAGACCTAAGCTTTCTTTTGAGAAAAAAAATTAATAAAAAAAGAGTCCATTTTGGAAAAAAAAAGTCAAAAAGGTTTTTGATTTTTCAAAAAAAAAGTAAAAAATTGTATGTCTTGAGTTACAAAACATCTTTTTTATAGATATCCCACTCGCATCCCACTAAGCGACAAAAAGGGTGTTAAAGGAAAACACATAAGCTTTCTTCTGAGCAAAAAAAAAATTAAAAAATGGGTCCATTTTTTTAAAAAAAGTCAACAAAGTTTTTGATTTTGCAAAAAAATTCAAAAATTTTAAATCTTGAGTTACAAAATATTTTTTTTGATAGATATCCCACTCGCATCCCACTAAGCGACCATATAGGTCGCTTAGGAAAAGACCTAAGCTTTCTTAAAAAAATAAAAAAAAAAATAAAAAGGGCCCATTTTGAAAAAAAGTCAAAAATATTTTTGATTTAAAAAAAAAATCAAAAATATTTTATTAAATTTTTTTATTTTTTTTTTTTCGAAAGATTGCATTAATAGCTATCTAAACTATTTGGGACGCATTTTGCTAAGAACAATAGGTAATAAGTTATATAGATAAAAATCAACACCTGTTTGGCCAAAATGTCAAATTTTGACCTCCTATAACTCAGAGAGTTCTTGACCGATCTTGTTGAAAAATGGTGTCCGAATTACTATCCAATAGAACTAACATTGGTGCAAATTTCATCGGAAGACATCGATTTCAAAAGTTGGTTCTTGACTTGACGTGAAATGCCCCATATGCAAAAGTCATTTCACCAAATTTTATAACGATTGGCCCATAATTGGTCATTGCTCCCATATGAAGCCGACTTCCGAAAATCAGCAACAACGGCTCCCAGACTTTCTGGACTATCTAAAATTCATAAGCAAAAGTCTACAACTTTGTCGTTTCCAGTACTAATATTTCCACATATAAAATCGAAAACACGGTCATGTCTTTTTGCTTTGTTGAATGCCAAATTTCGAAAATTTCACTACAAACAACTTGTTTGGTCATGATGCTTTTATAGGTCAAAATTTTCCGGGGCCAATTGGGGTGGATTTTCTATAGTAAAAAAAAATTTCACTGAACTCAACTGAACATCTAAAATTTTTTCTAAATTTCTAAACAACAATATATAATAACACATTGCTACAAAATAACACTTTTTATCAGAACTTGAAAATCGGCCTAAAGGGGGTTGTCGCCCTAGGTGAGGACATACTAAAACAGTTTTACAAAATTTTGACACACCCTCAAAATTTTAAGTTATTTTTTAAGTTAGATCCTAGTACTTTAGTACCTAGAGGCAAATAATTAAGATTTCATAAAATGTATATTTTTTTCGTAATTTTTCAAATTCAACAATAGTTATTCTAATCCCTTTCTATATAAACCCATTTTTTCACAGTGTTTTTAAGACAATTTTATGTAGAAAAAAGAGGCAGTACTTGTTAAAAGCGGTTTATAATTGCAAAAGTTTTTAAAAAAGTTCAAAGTTTACCTTGTACAATAAAAATTTTTGCCATTATCTTGGCCCAAAATAATTTTTTTGACTAACAATTATAATATTTTTGTTAATGACGTTTGATCAAGAATAAATCAAAGTAAATAACTGCATATTTGGTTTTTGTAAAAAACAAATATCAGCTGATTTATGGGTAGTCGCAATAGATATTTGCAAGCAACGTGCAAAATTCTGCACACAAAGTGTAATTTTGATATGAATTAAAAAGTTCTTTATCAGTTATTAAACAAATAGAAGGAAATCGTCCATAATTCGGTAAAGACAGGGGATAGTAAGTAATTAAAAAAAACAAATATACAAATTTTTTGTAAAAATTTATCGTTAACGACTTTTTCAAGATTTCGTCTGAATGGCTTATACGCCATTTTCTATTTATTATTCATCGTGCAGAATTTAAAAAAAAATCACTTAGTTTTCCAGATATCCAGTATTTTTACTTTCTTTCATATGGTGGCAACTCTAAAAATACTCACTATCTCAAAAATCAAAAAACCCAGCTGTACGTGCTCATGAAAAACTCCTAAATTCCAAATTTCAGTCATATCGGTCAAAAACTTTGGCTGAAATTAATTATGGACTAAAAAGTAGGTCAAAATACCTACTGTGCATTGGCATACATTTTTATAAGCTTTCATAACAAAATAAGCAATAAAAAGCTACTGAAAACAAAAAAGCTGATAAATTTTGTTTTTTTAGATATTCAAAACAAAAACAATAATTATAACTTAAAAATGTATCAAAGAATGAACGACATGTTAAAGCGTAATCAGTTTACTTTCCAAACTCGTTAGAAAATTTAAAGTCGGACAAAAACTGAATGAGTTACATGAGTGAATGTGTCGATAAGTTAAAGAACATCACTGAAAACGTTTTTTTTTAGAATAACTTCTGAATTTCAGTGTTTTTGAATTTTTTTTGACATAATTTGTAATGTATTCCGCAAGACTTATAACCCACGGTAGGCCTTTTCTTAATTTTTCTACACATAATTTTGAACCCAAAAATTAAAAATAAACAGGAATTTTTCTTTTTTAAACATTTTAGTTTTATAGATATTGGTTGAAATTAAAAAAAAATTAAATATGTGCAGAAACATAAAATAATTAACTATGGATCGCGCAATGTCCAAAAAATACTCAAAAGTGTTCACAGCAGTAATGACTCTTTATTGTTGTATTATTATTGTTCTTCTGAGAAAACGATGGATATATCAATTATAATATCTGGGTATGAATACTTGTTTAATGGCATCATCTTTAGAGCTTTCTATCTTGCGACTTGTCTTTTAAAATCATAAATATTTTGATCGAGCTGTAAAGTAATAACCCAGCAGTTAAGAAAGTAGTAAATATATCCCATATAGACTAATGTTTGATGACTTGTCTGACTCCAATTTATATATTTTCGGTCATTTGACACGTATGTGCTATTTGTATTGCAGAGAGAAGTCAATTAGTGACTTTATGCATCCCATATAATCTAGCGTAAAGACAATTGTCACTTAAGTGCCTCTAAGTAATCTAAGTATTGCATTCGTTTCTAACTAATCCAAAGGATCAATTGACCCTCTGCTTGGGACATTCACGTGTTAAAATAACTAGTCATGTATCTTAAAATATCTTAAAAATTTAAATTGCAAATTGTAATGAAACAACAAAGCTTTAAACTTTTTCGAAGAAAAATGTTTTGAAATGATAATTTTCCAACGTTGGCAACCGAAACGAATAACGAATAACGGTATCGGTATTCATTTTTTTATTATTTCGGTATCGGTAACGGTATTTAAATTATATCGGTACACCGGTATAAAACTAATATATCGGTATTTATTAGGGAGATCGATTCTTCGACATTTTTTAGAAACCGGTTGTCGGTTTCTTCGAAAAGATGTAATTTAATATATACCGGTTTCAGTTTTTTAATAATAACCGGTTAACCGTTTTTTTTGGAAAAATATTAAAACGCCTAGAAACAAGAAGAAAATAAGTTTTATTTTATATTAAAGATCTCATACTTATGTTAAAGAATATACATGTATTCTAATTACAAAAAATTCGGGTTAAATTTGACCCGAAGATCGTTAACGACAAATATTTGAAGACCTTATGAATGTTAAAACAATCTCATAGCAATAAAACACAGTTTAAATGCTTTGGAGTATATCGATTTGTTTCCTTTGTTTTTATAAAGCTAAACATTGAAAATGATCTTTCACTCAGTGTACTTGTATGACGTATGTATATGTAGTTAACAAAGCATTGAGTAAGTTTTCAAGCTTTCCAGATCGCTGGTGACATTTTTATAAATATAAAAAGTCTTCTAAAATAGTTGGAGTATTGTTTTTAAACAAGTTTATTGGATTTTTAATATTTTTAAAGTTTTTAATACACTATAACCAGTGTTACCATACGTCAAGTTTTCCCTTTTTTTGCAAGGTTTTTGAGATACAAAAAGTTTTATTTTTTTAAAAGAAGTTTTTTGGAAAATTGTAAATTTATGATATCAATAAGTTGAACCGTTAATTTCAAAATGATAGTCCCCAAATTCTTTTACTAAATGGGGAGATTGATTTGAAAATATTTAAAATGTCTCCAGCACTAAATTCACATAAATTATCTCAGTCTGATTACACATACAGTGGTGGCCACCAATTTAAGACAAATACTTGAATTTTTTTCATCAACTGAATTTTAAGTGCGATAAAAGGACCTCTAAGGGTATGAAATTTATTATTAATGTTTCTAGTTTCTGAAAAATGTTTGGAAAAATCGGTAAAACATATATGGACAAAGATATGTGGAAATACATTGACCCACCTCAGCGAACATCCGCTGTTAATAACATGATATGAGCGAAACTAATGGAACTAAAAATACGAAATTTGGTCCGAATATTTTATAATAATAAAAATATAATGATATAAATGTGGAAAATATGTTTATTTAAAAAAAAATTTTTTGGTCAAGTTGTAGAAAAATTTTATGTGTTCGTGGTGAATATGTATGAATTGACACAGTCGAATAAAACACACTTGTGTGTTAAAACAGTCCTCATGCATACATATTTGTGGAAATATTTGAAAAAATAACTGACAATCACGTGGAATTTAGCAAACAATGTTTGTCTTAAATTCCTGGCCACCACTGTATGTACGAATTGTGTTTTGTAATTTTTGTATGTACTTAAAAAATTTTTTTTGTTGAAAAAAAAGTTATTTTTTTTAAATAAAAAGTTTTCTTCAAAAAATATATGGCAACACTGACTATAACTCATAAAAACACAATTTTAGAAAAAACCGGCTATTCGAGGAGAAAAACCCGGTGTCTTCGATATTCGAAATGTGAGCTTTTCAACAAAACCGAAACCGACTTAACCAAAAAAATCGGTTATAACCGGTTATTAAAAACCGGTCTGTTATTAGTCATATTGTCATAATGTCCTAGTACTTCACGACTCTGCGCATCGGCTTAACCGACTCATAGGCGTTCGGCGCAGGTCTCTGCTGGTTACGACAACACAATAAACATAGCATAGTATTATTTTAGACATTTTTTGCTTCAAATGGAATAACAACATTTTTAAACCATTGTGAATAATTAGGACATTATGACATGATAACAGACCTTGTGAATTGACCAATAGTATCAAAAAGTAAGATCGTAATAATTTTCCCATCCCTGTCGTCAAGGTTCAAATACTATTTTCTACAAGCTAGTTATTGTTAAATTATCTATGTAATTTCAACAATTTTTGAAAAATTGAATTACAATGCTGGTATAATATCGGTATTAATACCGGCACTCAATTTAATCGGTATTAATAACGGTATCGTTTGACAACCTTGTAATTTTCAATTGCTCATAGAAATGAAGAAGTTAGTCGACAACATTTAGTGCTATTTTTATAACAAATTCGACAAATATGCCGCCCATTGACGACAAACAATTATATTTTTATTAAAAACCTGGATATATGCACATTCGTTTGTGACCAGGTCACGTCATTTGATTTTCGGGTATCATCATTTTTCTGAAGGTTTTTGAGCAAATAAAAATAATGGCGTCCTTTTTTTGGAAAATTTTCACTCCTTGTGATGGTTCAAAGCACCTAAAGACGCGCATTTTGAGCACATTTTTCTGTAGAGCAAAAACAGTTGAATATATTGCAAATCTGATTTCACTAGTCGATTGTGCATAAAAAATTAATACAATTGATGTTTTTTGAATCCTTAAAAATAGTTTCAAAAACCCACAACAGGGGGAGAAGAAGATTAACAACAAATTTCACCCGAGTCTGCTTAAAAAATCTCATATCGTGGTTGTGCAAAACCTAAAACCTAGCTTTTAGGTCACACTTGGGGGAAATGAAAAAAAATTGCAAAAAAATGTGTAACTTCTAAACCGAAAATCCGATTTCCATAAAATTTCCCACGACTATAGTTGCTGAGCTTAAGTTTTGTATTTGGACTTTCAATACTCAAGACCACAAATTGGGGTGTCTCGGGTATATTACTAATTAAAAATTATGCCAAAACTAATGATTAATGTAAGTACTTTTTTCGAAAAAAATGGCGAAAAAAATACTTAAATACTTAAATTAAAACAATTTGGAAAAGTTTTTTTTCCCAATTTTTTTTCGAAAAAAGTACTTACATTAGTTATACAGAAAGTAAAAACAAAAATAATAATGCGATTATATTTTTCTCAATGGTAAGATTTTGGGAAGTACTATAGAAGAAAAATAATTTCAATATAAGTGCGTGGTCAAGAGCCTTCCGAAGTAGACCTATTTTTTATCTAAATTTTAAATTTATTTTTAATTTATGTGCACGTAACTTTTGACTTGGTATCGATTTTAAAATAATTTTTTCCTTATAATACTAATAAACTTATTTTTTAATTTGCAAAAATTAAAAAAACGAAACGTATGTTCTGGAAAATTTTTCGCAGCTTCCGGGTCAATATAAAGAAAAGTTTAGGAACGAAAAGCAGGCAAAATTTCCTAAACAGTCCTTGATATGGCAAGCAATATGGAGTTGCGACAAAAAAGCCAAACATTTGTTACATAGGGCTCTATAAATACCGAAATTTACATCAAGGAATGTTTACAAAAAATAACTCTTCCATTCATAAGACTTCTTAATGTGTCCAATTTGGCCTGATTTTGCATCCTGTCACTATGGTAAGAAAGGTCTTGAGTGGTAAAAGTGGTATTTGTACTAAGAGAAGCAAATCCTCCAAACTGCCTTGAGCTAAGGCCAGTGGAGAGATATTGAGCTCTTGGTAAAAGAGTACTGAAGACCACAAAAATGGTGTCCAAAAGTGTGGTAGATTTTAAACGGAGATGGACAACCTGTTCGAACAAAGGCACACAAAGCACTATAATAACCATAAAGGAAGGGTTTCCGAAAAAGGTTCAAAATTTCATCACTAGTGATTAGAATTATAAAAATATTTTTTTTAATAATTGCTTGAATTGTAAAAATTTTCATTTTTTCACTTTTTAAAAAACAGCAATAATTTGATAAGTTTGATATAGTGATGCAGAATTTTATCTTCTTTTACCCTATACCAAAATTTATTATAAAAACTTTATTTCTAAATTTAAATTAATCGCCACTTTGATACCATTTGAACCCAATGTGCAACGGTCGGCTAAACCAGCCCAGACTGCTGCTAAAAGCTCTAGAAATATAACATTCTAGTTTTGTCCGTTAAGAAAATTCATGAATTTATTTCTAAATTTCATTTAATCCATTGAACCCAATGTGCGACGGTCGGCTAAACCAGCCATGATTGCTTCTGCTTATCTTTCTTTATTATAAACTGAACAGTTAATAAACAGTGTTGTAATATATACTGAGCGTTATGGAAGATTTAACCCTAGAAAGATAATCTGCTTACAATTTACGCATACTCTTTCAAAATATTATACTGAATCTACTGAAGTTGTTCTTTTGTTTTTTCTGATAATAAATATATATAAACATATTTAAAATGCGGGTATTTTTACTTCAGCTATATTGAAAAAAGTAATCAATATTAGCTTATTTTTAATTAATCAACAAAATGCCACAATTTACCTGGCAAGTAACTGAAGTAACACATGCAAGTAACTGAAATTTACACATGCATGTGTGATTGTGTTAGTGCAAAATTATGAATGTGTTGAGTTTTTGCAACTGTTACTTGCATGTGTAAACGCTAGGCTAGCTTTCCAAAAAGTATGCGTAAATTTTACGCATGATTATCTTTAACGTATGTCAGAATATGATTCTGACCCTAGAAAGATTTCAAGGGTTAAGAGACTGAAAATATATTATTTGAATAGAATTTTTGTTTTAATTTTATTTTATAAATGTATGGCAAAGAGGATTAACGTTAAACTAGATTTTTTTGGTTTAACTGATCTGATTATTAATTGTCATTTGATCTTCTAGTAAAAACCCTGCCCTAAATGTAAAGCTGCTGCTGGAATAGTGGCAGAGGTTGCAGTCAGTTTAGTTGATCATATTTAAACTGTTGTTGTGTACATTTAAAATAAATAAAGAGTTGTTACAATTTTAAACTACTAAACTGCTTTTATTTGCAATCAAAAGTATCCGGTTTATTTAAAGGAAATCATAATTTAATATGAGGTTGATTGTAAGGCAGTGATAGTTGTAGACTTATTTAAATGATTTGGAAAATGTATCCAAAGGTTTAATTCGATTACATCTAAATGTATCAACAAATTATACAGTATAATTTTTCTTTATATTTCAGGCAAGATTAATGAAAACAATGGCCGAACAGAGTAATCGCCATAAATTAGAAGAAAACAAAAAAAAACGTGAAATAGCTCAATTACAAAAAGAACATAGACAACAAGAAAACGCGGTTAGATCTTTAAAAGCTAAAATGGAAGCGAAAGACCAAATTCTAAAGCGTAAAACAGAAGAAGTGTCATCTTTGCGTCGTAGTCAACGATCGATTCAATCTTCATTTCGTCTGAAGAAAAAAAACCAAGAACAATTTGATGCACATTCTGCTCTTCAAAGTTGGAACAATCTATCAAGAGCATTGGATAAAGCAGCTCGAAATCGTCATATGTTACTGCAATTCGAACAGGAATTAGAAAGATTAATAGATGAACGTAACTCCTTAACACAGACATTGTCAAATTTGAAAAGTATTACTATCGGAGAAAATAATGACCTAGAAAATGAAGAGGATTCAGTTCAATCAAACTTAAACTACATCCAAGAAAGCATGAAAAATATACAACAAACAATAATGGAATTAGATGAAACGAAAGACGTAGAAAATTACAATTCTAACAATATGCAAATTATTATTACCAATATTAAAAATATTGAAGAAGCGAAATATTTACTACAACGTTTAACAACGTACGCTTTAAAATTATCATGCAGTTTGGTCATTATGGAAGGTCGACTAACGGAACATGTTACTTTACTTCAAGACTCACAGCAAGAAAACTTCATCCAGCAACAATTACTTCAACATTTCTTGGCTCAAAGTAGTTCGGAAAAAATTACCGATTTATTTGAGTCCATAACAGCAAGTGTATCGAAACTGTCAAATACTAATTTAAGTGATTCTCAAAGATCAGTTAAAAGCAACGAAACATATGATATACCTTTAACGAGTAGTACTTTAATTACTGCTGATGACATAGCATGTAGTACTTCAACTCCAATTTTAAATGAAATGTAAGTATTTGCACATGAGTTTACTTTATAAAATTAATTTCAGATATCAAAAATAACATGAAATAGTCAGATTGGTTTTGGAAAAATAACCATAAATACTTAAAATTGGTCCACATTTTTTTAAAAAAAGATCTTAACAATACTTCCCTAGTCATCGTTTTTCATGTATCACAGCCTTTTATGCACCAATTTGCTGATTTTCAGTACATAAATTACTAAATTCTCATGAATATATCAGATATACTGATACCACATGCGAGTCACTAGCATATCTGCAAACATATTCACTACACGACAGACATCGCAATATCAACTTTCTTACTACATTACTCTCGTGTAGTTAAGCTAAACGGGCGTGTTTTTTATATCTCCGCAATTATTTTGTTTTTAATGATATTGACGGATAAAAATATAATAAAAAATATATCTTTAACGCGAATGGAGGCGAAAATATATTTATAAAATAAATATATTTAAATAAATAAAACAAATATTGAAGTGCAATTAAAACTCCTCTTTTTCGTTCTGTAGCTCGTTTCTGTATTTCTCGCATCGCACAGGACCGAATGAATTCGATTTTTTTTTGTTAGTTAGACAACATAAAATTGTTATATATTCTTAAATAAAGTTTTTTAATAAAAAAAGAGTTTAGTCACCTTTTCGCCCAAAAAACAGCAAAAATCAACTCTTTTTTGAATACTTAAATTAAAAATCGTTTATTTTTGGATCCATATTTGATATTGCTCTGAAATCGCTTGTATGTTATTCGTAATTTTGTTGTCTAACTAATAAAAAAAATTCGAGTCCGCTCGGTCCAAAAGTGCGACCCATATTTTTAAAAAAGCGGACCAAGGTTTGGCAAAATTTCAATTTTGAAATGCCTATAACTCGGAAATAGCATACGCAAGCATGTTTTTTCAAGACCTAGCCGAGCGCTTTCAAAAATATAAGTCGCGGGTTTCTGGCGTGATTTAGAGGATTTTTTTTCCTCTAAACTGGCAGAGAAGAGGAATATTGAAAATTTTTATGAGGAATTTTTGACAGAGAAAAAGGCAGCGAAAATTTTTATGAGGACTTTTTGGCAGAGAAAAAGGCAGCGGAAGTTTGATGACGAGGAATTTTTGGCAGAGAAAAAGGCAGCGACAATTTGTAAATTTTTTTGTTTTCTTGCTTCAGGTAATTTGAGTAATGTAGAAAAAATGCTTTGTGTGTTGTATTGTGTGGAATTGATTTTGTTTTTTTATTTCATTAGTTTTGTTGTACTATTGTATAGTACATTTAATTAGTCTACATTAGGGTATACAATTTTAATTATAGGGAAGATTAATTTTCGTATGACTTGTAAATTAGCAAGATGATTTGTTTTCAAGAATTTGTGAGAGAAAATTTAGTTTTGAGTTTCATATTTTTTTGTAAATTGTGTTGTTTGGTTTGTTTTCCTCTCTTTGAGTGAGAGTAGTTTTAATATATTAATGTAAAACACCTCCTTGAGTGTTTTTTTAAATTAAATATGTTAATAGAGAAACAGTTTTCTTCCCTCAACTGATATAAAAAGCCATTCTTTAGAATATTTATATCATTAATCTTGGTAATATAATAGAGAATACTTAATATCATCGTAAGTAGCTCCTTGTTTAAAAATTAATAAGTATAGTATACTAATTAATAAACAATTTTCAGATGTTTGAACAAATTATTAACATCGCATTAGGTATTAAGCCAGAGTATACAAGAATCGATGACATTCCGATAGAACAGCCTTATAAAATCTTGAGTTTTGAATGGAAAGAAACTCAATATGGATCAAAAGTAATTGCATACTTAGAAAACAATAAATGGTTTTATCTTCCACGAAGAATTACCAAATTTTTAAATAAAGAAGATCCATATTTAAACAAAATGGGCGATAAAAAGTGGACAATTATTTACTAAGGTCGTCAATCACCAAATGGTCCTGCAATATTTGAATTATATTATACATAACTTTTTTAAAAAATTAAATAAAAACACATTTAACATTTTTTTAAATGGATATAAATACTATAGTTTTATTTAAAATATATCTCTTAATATATAAAATCAAAATTTTATATCAAAAAGGAATTCATCTTCTTCCTCCATAAACTCCTTTTTTCCACATTATTTAAACTATTAACATTTACATATGTTTATGTATATTTTTTTTGTATCGTGAATTATTAAAGTGTAATTTAAAACACCTTAGTATTAAAAAATAAATAATTTAACCTTGAACATATCTGAAAGCGATTCGTCAATGCATTTTCATAGAGTTGGGTTGTCATTGCGTTGTGGCTTCACTTATTCAATTCAATTCAGTTTTCATTTCATATCTTTTGTTTGTTTTGCAATTCCAAATTATTTGAAAATAAAAAATTAAATGTATTTATAAAGAATTTTAAATTGTGGTGTAAACAAAATTTATTTTCCCATATTATTTTTGAGTATTAATATTTAAATATGTATGTGTATGTATAGTTTTTTGTCGCGTGCCATAATTAAGATGTAATTTAAAACACCTTAATATTTAAAATAAAAAAATTATTGTAGTTAGCAATTTTTTACATACATAGTTTCAACTATGAAAATTTGTCAAAGTATACATTTACATATTTTGTTTATGTTCAAAGTTTATTAACCTTAAGATGTAACAAAATACTTTGTTTAATTTTGTTGTGTATGGTCAAGGTTAATTTCAAGAAATACTCGAAAACAACACGAATAAAACATAAATGGGTGTAAAACCTTTTATTGTTTAATTACCAATACAATAAATAACAACCAATAAAAATCAAAATGAATACAACTGGAGAAGACGAAAAAATCAGAACACCAAAAAATGATGTTATTGAAATAAGGGAGGTTCTTATCCTTCCCCCCATCGATCTTCCACTATTCCTGTCGCTTTATGATGGCAACGACAAAATACTTTTAGATGCCTTATTCGATTTTGAAAGGAAAATGTAAATAAAACCAACATAATATTTATTTATTCATTGTTATTTATTTTTTATAGATCTTTTTATCTATAAATATTCTTAAATAAACTTAAGACTAATATATCATTTTCATATAAATTAAAATAATTGAATATATCTAAATTTTTTTTAAAAGATATATTTTTACATCTTAAATAAATAAAAATACAACAAGAAACACCTCATAAAATTGAAGACTCGCTTTGTAGTCGTCTTTTATTGCATATGAATGTTTTGGTATTTCTATTTAAAAATTAAATAAATGGTTTAATTGGTGGTTGACCTGCAGAGCAGAAGAATTCAGCTGGTTTATTTACAGGAAAGTAAAAAGCAACCCAGTGTTGTCCAGGTTTATAAGATGGATCAGTATTAGCAATATAAAATGATGGTTTTGTGACTGCTTTCGTTGGTAATTTATTGCATGCATAAACACCTTTAAATTTTTTTGAGTTATAATATTTGAATTTAAAGTGTATAAAATATTTGTTGAATTCATAGCGTTTGAATTATATTGCGAGACTTATCAATTTCTATTATACTGTCAAATTCACAATATACTAAGCAGGTAATTGCCTCCGTAATTGGTTTTCCAAAACGTCCTTCTATTCGAATAGTTCCTTGATTTATTAAATTTCCACAATTTGAGTTATCATTATGATCTGGTGTTAAATCGTATGATAGTAGAAAATAACCGCTATCAAAAAGTTCTTTTGTAATTTGATGGCCAATATCGAAATGATGAATTCCAGTGCCTTTAAATAGAGTTTGATATCCACGAGTGCTTAATATTCCACCGTTGTTGTAATTAAATTATATTGGCTGTGCGGGAAATTGTACTCCATTAACAACCAAATTAAATCTTTGTAAATTAAAATGTTGAAAGTTATATGGATTTTCTTTTCTGTCTCCAGTATATGCTTTGTTAGATACCATTCCAAAAATTAAAAAGTTTGGTAGTTGTCCAAGTATAACGTTATATAGAGTTAATGAGTGATTTCCTGGATGTAAAGTGAAGGTCTTAATTTCTACTCTCTTATATGGATAAATAGCATTTTTGGTTTTTAATACATTATGATGTACCATTAATATACTACTATTGATAGTAAGATGATTTATATATAAATTAGCTTCATGTATTCTTAGATGAGATTCATTTTTTTCTCCACTTTCTAAAATATAAAATTCTGGCTTCTCCAAATTTAATGTAACCTTAAGATCAACATTATTAAGCTTCCCATTATGAAGTTTCCCAAAAAGCTCCACCTTTTTCCCATCTTTAAATATTTTTTATCTAATCTAGGATTTTCTTTCTCGATTAATGAGTTAATTTTATTAACATCAGTAAACCAACCACACGATTCTAGATGTAGCGTCATTTCCATAGTTTAATAATGTTTCGAAATATGCTCGCTCTATATATAATTGTTGTACAATTCCTAAATATGGAATGTAACATGTTATTAACAACATACATGGGCACACTGCATTATATTTCTAATGCATTAAGCATTGCAGTATTCAGTAAATTTTTACTGGTAATGAAATTTAGATTGCATTACCAGTAAAATTTTACTGATTACTGAAAAAAAATCAGTATTCAGTAAAATTTTACTGACTACTGAAAAAAACAGTATTCAGTATCCATTTTACTGATTACTGAAAAAAATTCAGTATTCAGTAAATTTTTACTGAATACTGAAAAAAATCAGTATCATTAAATTGAAGTCTATTATGCATTACCGGTAAAATTTTATGAATTACATGTTAATATGTATTTGAGAATTTTCGACTTACTCTTACTAGGAAAGTAAATGAACAGACCTAAAAAAAGAATTAATAATATTTATTTTATTTATTGTTAAAAAAAAAATTTTATTAAAAAAAAGTTTTTTTTGTTTTCAAATACATAAGTCTTATTTTCCACCGTTAGCTTTTCTTAACACCAACATTTCGAAATTTGCGTCACTTAGTTTTTGTCTTCTAGAACGATTTACAATTCCAGCGAATGAAAATAATCGCCATGAAATTCTTAAAAATAAATTAGTTTTCTTTGGAAATAACCATTTACTATATCTGTGAACTCAAAATTTCGCTCTATATTGAGAATAATTTAAAGAAAATCTTGGGGCACCGGTGACCGCATACGTGAAAGTGTTAATAAACAAAAAATGTAAGTAACAGTTATATTTTGTCAATTGGCCGAATTTATTTTTAAATATTTTGTTTAAAACGGAAATGAAACTGTTATTTATATTTAAAAATAATTTACATAGAATCAGATAGCTACGCAGTGGTGTTGTCGGTAGAACAGTGGACTACAAGATTGACATCGCTGGTTCGAATCCTAGACGTGTTAAGTATTTTTTATATTTTTTTTTTTAAAAAAACTATTTTATATTTAAAATATTTTATATTCTCAACAAAAACTTCACTTACTATCCTACAATCAGTCATGACAATTTAGCACTTTTTGTAGCAAAAGTAGTAATATGGGGATTTTCTTGAAGTTGCAACTTAAAAAAATAAAAAGTTTCGTTTAAACCAATTTACAAATTTTCTTCTCTTTTATAAAAATACAAACCACAAGTATACCTATTATTTTTTATGTCGAAAGAAAATAAAAAAAATACAAAACAAAGAGTGCGTTGTTTACATGCATACATTTTGAATCGAAATATGTATATTTTGTTAATTTGTCTATTTTATTTTTAAAACTGTTTTTCACACGAACAGAAAATAAAGTACATAGTATTTAAAAACGCACAATTAATAAATAGGGGGTGGTGTTGTGAGTAGAACGGCGACCAGCAAACGTGAGGCTCTCGGTTTTTTTACTAATAACATATCTATTAAGAAGTGTAACATATTTTTCTACTAACATATAATTAATAAAATTTTACCGGTAATTGCATAATGGATTTCAATTTACTGTTACTGATTTTTTTTTTTAGTAATCAGTGAAAAATTACTGATTACTGATTTTTTTTCAGTATTCAGTAAAAATTTACTGAATACTGAAATTAAAGTCTATAATATATGTGAAATTAATAAACGTTCAATTTGAGTGCTTGACTTCAATTAAAATCAAAAGTCAATCGTTCATTATTTTCAATAATAATATTTTCAATTTTTTTTTTGTTTTTTTTTTTTAATTTATATTTTAAGTATTGTGGAAATATGTTTTAAAACCAACTAAGTATTTTTTATTAAACAATTACAACACATGTTGTAATGTGAGTCGCATTAGGTTACAATATTATGAGAAGCAGAAGTTAATAACCTGCAATAGTTTGATATTTACATTTCAAAGAAAATATTAAGAAATTGTGTGTTTTAATCAGTTAGTAATAAAAATAAAACAAAGTTTAATAATTTTTATACAACATTTATTTTCAAATCATTTTATTTTTTCAAAATTTACTTATATTCATAAACTATTAGAAAATTTTTTAATAATAAATACAACTATAAAGTTTTATAGACGTTTTGATAACAAATAATATTTGTTCATTATATTCTCTACATTGCATTTTAGTTTATTATACATCATACAACTACAATTATTCGGACCCTCAGTAGCATCAACCATGGACAACTTGTATAATGAACACCATACATTGAATTTATCATCTCATCGTGATTCCGTCTTTTATCCAAAATTAAAAAGTCATCTACCAATTTTTTATGCTCAAGAAAAATGAAATCATCAAAATCATTTAAAAATATAAGAATTTTTTTAAACATTTTTTTGAATTCGACTAACTACTACAATATTTTTAGATTGAATGAACAAATTTTTTATTTATATAAATTTGTTTACATATACATATTTACACCTAGAATATTTTTATTTAATGTAAAATATTAATTAATTCTAGATATTTTTGGTGCTTCCCAACTAAAAAACGGTTGAGAATTAGGAATTAAAATTGGGAGGTATAAAAATGCATCTTCAAGTTCTGCTATTACAACGTTCCCATATTTGGTCCTATGACGAAACAATGATAAAACCTTATGTGGTTTTGATGACTGTAAATATTTAGTGGATATATATGGTTTGGTCTTCAATTTATTAAAAGCCGCAATAATCTCGGCATTTGTAACTTTTGCAATGCTCATATTCGTGGAGTTTTTAGAATGAATGATTACATTTATATATTTGAACTGTGTATTTATATTTTTAAGTGATGATTTCTACTCAAATATTTTCCAAAATATATTTAATTTAAAAAAACACTCAAGGAGGTGTTTTACATTAATACATTAAAACTACTCACACTCAAAGAGAGGAAAACAAACCAAACAACACAATTTACAAAAAAATATGAAACTCAAAACTAAATTTTCTCTCACAAATTCTTGAAAAAAAAACATCTTGCTAATTTACAAGTCACACGAAAATTAATCTTCCCTATAATTAAAATTGTATACCCTAATATAGACTAATTAAATGAAAATAAACCCTCCTATTAAATCTGCATTAAAAGCCTCTATACAACAGTACAACAAATAAAAAAACAAAATCAATTCCACACAATACAACACACAAAGCATTTTTTCTACATTACTCAAATTACCTGAAGCAAGAAAACAAAAAAATTTACAAATTGTCGCTGCCTTTTTCTCTGCCAAAAATTCCTCGTCATCAAAACATTCGCTGCCTTTTTTTCTGCCAAAAATTTCTCATAAAAATTTTCGCCGCCCCATATTTATACTACTAATATAATAATCTTTGAAATCGGATAGGAAACAAAAAATTGCACGTTTTTAAAAATTGTATACGTCGAAGGTACCCTACTTTGAGCCCCCATAGTGCCATCCCTGGGGTATTTGTATGTCCCATTTTAATAACTTGGCTACGCCCATGTAAAATTGTATCCCAATCGGACCAGCCGTTTAGAAATGCCAGATTTATTTCCAAAAAATTTCGATTCTGCCCCACTGTACATCGTAAAATATCTCGCATGAAGTGTGAAGCCAAAAATTCCATCGTTTCTCGATGTGTGTTTCTGCATTTGAAAGCGTAAACATTAGGGTGGCCCTTAATAAACGAAAGTTGGATTTTGGCCATTCTCACCCCACAGTTTGGTGAACATTAGTAAAAAAAATCATCCTGAAAAAATTTTAGGTAAATCGCATTTATAAGGAGAATAAAAATCAATATAATTTAAAAAAATTGAAATGTGTACGCAATTGTCGTTCTAATGAGAGATAAAAAGCAGAAGTTGGTCAAAAAATGTTAAAGTTATTAAAAATTCGCCAGGCCATTAACGTGTCTCTGGCAACTAGAACAAGAAATGTAGTAACAAAATTAACATATTTGGATAAATATTAAAATAAAAGCTCATTTTTACTTAAAATATATCCATATTTACTAGTATATGAGTTTTTATCTTCGTAGGATACCGTTAACCTATTCGCAGGTATGACCAAAAAAATAAAAATAGAGCTCATTCCCAAAAAATGGCCAAATAATTGGTTTTTCTCGAAAATTTCAAAATTTAAATCGCAGGTATGGAAAAACTATAAGAGATATTTTCATATTTTTATCCCATTTTTATTCCATATTATATTCTCAATAAATCTCAATGAGATGATCAAAAAATTCTGAAATTTGTTTAACGAAATTTTTAAAAATTTTAAAATGGAGTTTTGAAACTGCCGTAAAAAATGTTATTGTTTTGTTCATACCTGCGAATAGGTTAACGGTATCCTACGAAGACAAAAACTCATATACTAGTAAATATGGATATATTTTATGTAAAAATGAGCTTTTATTTTAATATTTATCAAAATATGTTAATTTTGTTCTTACATTTCTTGTTCTAGTTGCCTGAGGCACGTTAATGGCCTGGCGAATTTTTAATAACTTTGACATTTTTTGACCAATTTTTTATGTCTCATTAGAACGAAAATTGCGTACACATTTTAATTTTTTTAAATTAGATTGCAAAAGTAATTTTTTAATGGCAAAATTTTTACAAAAACTGAAAAAATTCATTTTTCCCCTTGTAAATGCATCTTAAAACTTCAGAGGGCTTGCGGCACGCCTTAACCCCTACCGATTTACCAAAAAATTTTTCAGGATGATTTTTTTACTAATGTTCACCAAACTGGGGGGTGAGAATGGCCAAAATCCAACTTTCGTTTATTAAGGGCCATCCTAGTAAACATACAACACAGATTATGTTCTTACTGGAATATTTCCAGTAATTAAGTGTTAAATACAAGACAAACTTCAACGAAAGAAAGAAATTGCAATAAAACCATAACAGTGAAAGGCTAAAAAAATTTTAAATGCCAAAATATAACAATTGTATTTTATTGATTATCATCATTTAAATATAAAACAAAATTTATAGAGTGGCGGTTATAACTGCTGAATTTTAAAAAAATATTTACAAACACATTCTTGTGTATGTGCATTAGACATGCCCTTAAAAAATAGATTTTCTTTGGATGGGTCTTATTTTGTTTATTAGTAGCTAAAACTAACTACTGCAAAATTTAAATACAATCGGATAACTAGAACACTTGCCGGAAATCGATTTAATGTTGTTAAATTGAGTAAATAATGGTATTTTTCCAATAACTTAAAAAAAATCCCTATTTAAATACTGCTTTTTAAACATTTGCAATAAACCTAGAGAAAATTGTCTTTCTAACAAGGTATAAAACAATAATTTCGAATGAAAAATAACAAAGTTATACTAGTTTTATTTTACCCTATATTGAGCAAAAAGTGCTAGTTTACGCATATTTCACTCGCATTTCTGTTGTTGACATAGTTGTTTACATAACTTTTGCATGCAAAACAGTGAGTAAATAATACAAAAATTTGGTTTTTCTTGAATATATGACGTGAAGAAATGCAAATAACTTGGTTATTCTTAACTCGATGTTCATGTTTTATACCTTGTTAGAAAGATAATTGTGTCTATAATTGCAAATGTTTAAAAAACAGCATTATAATAGGGAATTTTATTAAGATATCGGAAAAAGTACCATTATTTACCCAATTTTACAACTTTCAATCGATTTCCGGCACGTGTTCTAGTTATCCGATTGTACTTAAATTAGTTAGTTTTAGCTACTAATAAACAAAATAAGACCCATCCAAAGAAAATCAATTTTTTAAGGGCATGTCTAATGTGCATACATGTGTATATGTATATAATTATTTTATTCAAACTCTTTGCTACTTACTTTTTCGGATGATTTGGGCTACATATTTATACATACGAAATTAAAAACATATATTATTTTTAAAATTTTGTTTTTCTCGCACCCATTTGAAATGTGACTTGTTTGACAGTTCTTGTGAGAAACTTTTCGTAAAATATTGTTACAGAAACACTTTTTATCACTTCCTTCCAATAATTGCTCGAACATTATTTAAATGACATATAATTCTCGCAAAGTAAATATACAGAAACACTTGTGTGAGAAAAACCATTTTTTGTTTCATTTTACACTGTTTTTGTTGCAATTCAATCGTTTCATACGGAAAATTTTACGATTCGAGAAATACAGAAACGGGCTACCAGTGTTTGTTTTTATTTTTCTCCACCTATAAAGAGCACATCGCAAAGGCTCTAGCTCCATATTTTAAAATTTTACACGAGAGACAAAAAACATTCAAACTTTTTTTTGCGTAAATATTTTTGAATTCTGTAAACGCAATTTTTTTGTATTTTTCTTTGTTTTCGATGTGCTTAAAAACAAAATGATAACATAAGTATTTGCCGAGATAAAAGGTTTTTTGGACTTAGAGCTTTTTCTATTGCTTAGTTGTATTTTTTCTATGGACTTAGGTCTTTTTCTTAGAACTTGTCTTTCATTTCTTATTTACTAGGTTTTATATCTGGATTACTAAGTCATTAATATAGACAATATGGGTATCTAATGATAGAAATTTCAAAGTCCATTGCAACGATTTATATAAGGCTATAATAAGTTGGACCTACAATGGGTCAAAAACAGGAATAATATATTTTAACGCGAATTTTTTTTCATTAAATTTTTTTTTTTTGCATAAATTCATTTTTTTAATTTTTAAAAATTTTAAAATAATTTTAAAAATTTAAAAAAAAATTTGGAAAAAACTTTTTTAAGAAGGATATATAAGATTCGGCACAGCCAAATATAGCTCACCTACTTGTTTTTCACCAATAATATTAAAAAACTTGAAAAAAAACAATTTAGAAAAAAAAAAATTGTCTTCCTATATTTTTTCAACATAAGTGCACGAAAAAGCTATTTTTTGGAAAAAAATTTCAACAAAATTTATTTGGCGGACTCTTAGCTATATTATTGCCATATAAAGTTAAGCCGTATCACAAAGTCTGAATTAGCTGTTAACCAAAAACTGATGACACCTTTTTTAGAGGCCCCACTGATTTTCAGAAACTTTGGGGCCCATAAAAAAAAATCGGTCACCAAAATGGACAAACTGAGTATAGGGTTTTAGGGGTCATTATCTTGTGTTTTTTTCACTGTTGCACTGTGTAATTAGTTATAGCTCAACTATAGGGCCCGCTTCCAAAAATCACTTTAACGAGCATAAATCTCTTAAAAATGTTGGTATACACATAAAATTCAACGCAAATAACTTTGATGGCGATCGGTCCATAATTAGTCATAGCTCCCAAATAAGACCCTCTTCCGAAAATTACTTTTTTAAATTTTAAAAGAAAAAAATGGTTGGGCATGACCGACCATTTTTTCTTACTTGTTTTAATACATGTCATTGAACAATTTAACAGAATAACTTTGGCGATCGGTCCATAATTTGTCATAGCTCCCAAATAAGACCCTCTTCCGCAAATTACTTTTTTTAAATTTTAAAAGAAAAAAATGGTTGGGCATGACCGACCATTTTTTCTTACTTGTTTTAATACATGTCATTGAACAATTTGATAGAAATGGTTAAACTGTACTTTTTATAGGGACTTAGAGCTTTTTCTTGTCATAAATTGTGATAAATTGGACTATGCGCATTTGCTCATCACTACAAAACAACAACAAAAAGCGAGATAACTCCAATTTTTTTCTTTGTAATCAATGTATTTTTACTTATTGCACATTACTGCATTAAAATCACAATTTCTGAAAAAGTGGACTTAGAGATTTTGCATGTTAAGCCAGCGACATGTGCAATCATATTTTTTTTTCATTTTCATTTATTTATTGTATCTTCATTATTTAATGAACTAACAATAAGTGGTTCAAATCTTATATCTAATAATTATTAAATTAGTCCAGCCAGTGCCGAACGAAAAAAAATTTTATTCATGGTTGTTCTGGTCAAATTGGCATTCTTCCTTCTAGATTAGGACTGCTGTGTCCCTCCTTCTTAATCGAGTGTGGCCACGGTTATCTAATGTTGCGGGCCAGCGGATTTGGGTGAACTTCAAGTTTTTATACCCTACACCACCATAGTGGGGAGGGTATTATGCGTTTGTGCAGATGTTTGTAACGCCCAAAAATATTAGTCTAACACCCACCTTAAAGTATACCGATCGACTTAGAATCACTTTCTGAGTCGATTAAGCGATGTCCGTCCGTCCGTCCGTCCGTCCGTCTGGTCGGCTGGCTGTCCATGTAAACCTTGTGCGCAGAGTACAGGTCGCAATTTTCAAGATATTTCGATCAAATTTGGTACATATTATTTTTTCGGCTCAAGGACCAAGCCTATTGAAACTGGCTGAAATCGGTCCATTATTTCACCTAGCCCCCATACAAATGTCCTCCCGAAATTGGACTTTATCGGTCATAAATGTTTAATTTATATATGTATCTACACAATTTCCGCTCTAAATAAGTTTTATATACATAAAATTCATGTCACCAAATTTTGTTACGATCGGTCCATAATTAGTCATAGCTCCCATATAGACCCGCTTCCGAAAATCACTTTAACGTGCATAAATCGCTTAAAAATGTTGGTAAACACACAAAATTCAACATAGTTAACTTTAATATAGACATAAATCACACGACCTAATTTCATGGTGATCGGTCCATAATTGGTCATAGCCCCCATATAACCCCACTTCCGAAAATCACTCAAAAATATAAATTATTGAAATTTTAAAAGAAAAATTTTTTTTGCTCTTTTACTTAGTGTAGGGTATTATATGGTCGGGCTTGACCGACCATACTTTCTTACTTGTTTTTAAATATTTTTGTACATTTTTTGAGATTTCAGTTTTTACAATGGGCACGTTTAGATCTTTGTGTATATTCGCGTTTTTGATATACCAGGGGGCAACTGTGATCATTCTTAGAAACATTGAACAATTTCTTTCTTTTCTACATTTGACGCTGAGGCCGTGCCCCATATCTGTATGCCATAACACCATATCAGTTTTATGATCATGTTTTAAAGTTGTAGTTTACAATCTAAACTAAGCGTAGAGTTTCTGTCAATAAGCCAATTAATTTGAATTGATTTCAATTTCATTTGATTAGTTGGCATATCAGACGAATATACTGCCTTGGGGGACTCCAGCTTCAATGGGTTGTGCAGTACTTAAAAAGTTTCCCTCTTTAACCTTAAAAGTTCGACCAGTTAAATAGCTTTCCAACAGTTTATGTGTGTTTGTGGTAAATTTTGACTCAATGTGTATATTAATCCAGCATGCCATACTTTATCAAACGCTTGAGAGATGTCGATGAAGAGTGCGGAACAGTATTTCTTTTCTTCAAACGCTTTTCTCACCATATTTACAAGTCTATGGGTTTGTTCGATAGTACTATGTTTTCTTCTAAATCCAAATTGATGATTCGGAATACAATTGTTATCAGTTAACATCGGGTACAACTTGTTTATAAGTATCTTCTCAAATAGCTTTGATATATTAGACAATAGTCTGATGGGTCTGTATGATTCCACCTTTGTGTGATTTTTTCCCGGCTTGGGTATCATGGTAACCAGTGAAACCTTCCATTCTGGAGGATAATATTCAAGTCGTAATATAGCATTAAAAATAAAAATAATTATTTTTATTGCTATCCGAGGTAGCTCCATAAGCATCTTGTTGCTAATCTTGTCCATACCAGGCGCTTTCTTGGGATTTAAATCAACAATAGCATTTCCGATCTCTCGAATCTCAAAACGTAGGGGTACGGCTGCTCCAAAATGGGGTGCAACAGGTGGCAACTCAATTGCTTCGTTTGATGTGTTCGGTGTAAATACTTTTCTTAAATGATTAACAAACAGATTCCCTTTTTCAGTGGTAGTTGGGCAACTACCACTTGAATTTCGCAATGGGGGCTTACATATTACAGGTCTTTTAAGATCTTTTATTGCTCGCCATAATGAGTAATCCGATTGCGGGGTTGCGTCCAGGCTTTCTAAATATTTATTCAATGATTCCATTTTTCGAAATTCCAAGAGCTTTTTAAGTATTTTTATACAATCTTTAAGCTTTGATTTAAGTTGAGGGGATTTGTGCAATTGCCACTCTCTTCGAACTCTTCTTTTTTCATTTAAGAGCCGTTCGACATCTGCAGAATTAATTCTATTATATCTGATTTGTCGGGGAGTTTGGGTAGCATGTTGAGCAGCCAGGTTCAGATTTTTATCGAAATTGATATGAGAGTAATCGATGTTTTCTAGTGTTCTTAGCGGTATGTTTTCCGAGCAATGTGTACTGAGGTATTTTTTGAGCCAATTTATTCTTGTGCCTGCCATCGCTAAATTACCAGTCGGGGATACAATTTCTCGGGGGCTCAATAAGGTAACAATAGTGGGTGAGTGATCTGAAGATACTTCCAGCGAGGATTCAATTTGAATCATTTCTCTAGGGATATTTTTCATCACGATATAATCAATAACATCCGGTATTTTTCGTGGGCCAGTAGGCCAGTAAGTAGGTTGGCCGCTCGAAATCACATTCAAACCCATTTTAGAAATTGTATCAAACAAAATACGACCTTTAGGGGTAATCAGTCGTGATCCCCAGAATGTGTGCTTAGCATTATAATCGCCAGCAGCCAGGAAACGGGGGCCTAGTGATTTAAAAAATCTATTATATTGTAATTGAAAATCTAGGGGTGAGTATATCGACGAAATCACTAAGATTCGATGAATATCTTCAAGACAGATTGTAGTAGCTTGAAGATAATCTTCTCAAAGATCACACATTAAGTAGTGTTTGATTCGAGCTTTTATTAAAATTGCCGAGACACCGCATGCTCTACCTCTGGGATCTTTGGTGTCATATAATACATATCCATTTATTCGAAATGAACTTCTGGACGCCAAATGAGTTTCAGTAAACAGCATTACATCAATTTGTTGGTTTCTTAAAAAATATTCGAGTTCGTTTTTGTGTTGGCGTATTCCGTTTGCATTCCAAAAACATATTCTTAGGCAGTTCATGGTCTGTTAAGCACAGCCTACAATAACATTGATTGCATCTGAAGCATTTCTCGCATCATGTTACTCATTGAGTTTGTAAAGTTATTTACCGATTTAATGCCTGCGCGGGGAAAATCTTCGGTTTATGGCTTTGTGATTTTTTAACAATTGTGTAGACAGTACAACCCCTGTAGTTTGCTGTGTGGTTACCTCCGCAATTGCTGCATTTTTTAATTTTAGGATCATCTTTGGATTTGTTACATTGGGATGTGCAATATGCCTTGGTATGTCCATATTCTTGGCAATTCATACATTGGACGGGGCAAATGTGGTTCTTCTACCGTAATTTTACGATGCAATAAATACTTCAGGTTATATATGGGATGTGCTTCATTTTTTTTTTCAGATTTATGACACCGGGTTCAAGTTCAACACGGAAAAGTTGTTTGGTTTTTTTTTCGCGATTTATAATGTTTATCGCATTTTTGTCTTAAAACCTTTATCTTCTAGGCTTGCTTTATTTCTAGTGGTCCAACATTATAGTCAGTACCCTCTATTACAACTTGTAGACCCTTGCTTCCTTTTAGCCAAGGGTGCCGCTTTCGAAGACTTGGGACTTCGTGCCCGTTTTAATATTGTAATATACCGGTCCATTCCAACCTGTATTTGGGATTTATTATCTTTATTTAATGGTTGGCTAATCTTGGGTATAGCGCCGCTTAATGGGTTAATTTTATTTGTAGTCAGTGTGGTGGATTTCGCATCTGAAGCTGATATAGCTAGCATACTTTCAGGCATAGATAAAATATTTATATTTTCTGGTAACTCCAGACTTACAGCTGTTGAATTTTCTTTCGTTTGACAATCATTAGTTGTTGTCAATACGAGCACGGTTAACAGGCTTGGCGGTTAAAAACAAGTTGTCATCTATTCTTCTGTTTGTTTTGTTTATATTTTATTCATCTGCATTAACTGTAACGTATGCATTTCTGCCGTTTACACTTAACCTTCGCTCACAGTTTTCGTTAAAGAGACACATTAAGGAGTAGTTGTAATTACTTTAGTTAACAGTCTGTATCTTTATTTAATAGTTAATGCACAAAAAAAGGTTAAAAAAATAACGAATTTTCTTTACTTATTTGTCTTTTAGTTCTCGTTTTGATTTTTTTATTTAATAATATTACAGTAGTTTTCGCTTATAGACCACAACTACAGTTGCACAATTTTTGTGGACTATAAGCGAATTAGGACTATAACCGAATGTCTTTTTAAGCCACTTTATGGATTATAACTGAATCCTGATATAATACACATTTTGGACTATATACAAATTATGTACTTTCTGCAATAAAACCATTATTTTTAAACAAAATAAAAGTTTATTTAAAATATAATCAAATATTTATTTAAATAAAATCAATAGTTAAAATAAAAACCTTTACATATTATTATTTATTGTAATTCAAATGCTTTAAAAGGTTATTGTTATTAAAAACAAAAAAACTTAAAGCATGAGATCCATTTTAAGTCTTTGAATGACTAAATCAAACACAAGAGATATCAATTTCTGAATGAAATATAAATTGCGAATTGTTGAATTTTTTGAAAAGAATTCTATAATCTTAGATTGTTTTTTTTTAAAGAAAATTTTACATTTGTTTAAAAAGAATGGTTTTATTGCAGAAAGTACATAATTTGTATATAGTCCAAAATATAGTATATAGTCTATACTATAGGCGAAGTTGTCTTTAGAACAAATAATTTGTATGAAATTTGCAAAAAACCTGCAAGTAATTGGACTGTTTTGGCTTACATCCGTTTTTGGCCTTTAAGCGGAATGGACTATAAACGAAAAGTACTATATTAAAATAAAAGCGTCCTTTCGCGTTAATAATAAACAGGTGATATTTATATTTATTTTCCGATAGATACATTAAAATAACGAATTAACTCGGAGTAAAAATAAAACACGTCCAGTTTCAATCACAGTGTGATTAACCTAATGTGCAATTATATAAACAGAGATTACTCTTTATGGCTTAGTTTAATTGGCAGAAATGCGTACGTGTCTGTGAATGTGTAAGAAAATTCTAAAGATAACACAAATACAAGAGTTGACGACAGCTTGTATTTAACTGCCAAACCAAGGCGAATTCATACAAGGTGGTGTCAGTTCTACAAAAACAACGATTGGTCTTAACAAATGTCAAAAAACCAAAATGAAAAATTTAACAAATAAGTATTTAAACTTAATATAGTGTAGATAATTGAATAGTGAGGGCTTTATTTATTTATGTAAACAATAAATATTTTGTTAATAAGCTTAGAATATGTAGATAATTAAAAATAAAAACAAGCTTTGACAGTTGTTAGAACCAAAAAGCGAAAAAAAAATCATCAGCTGTTTGACTAACTCCACCTTGTATAAATTAGCCTTGTGCCAAACCAAGTGATCGCACTCGTTCATTATCCCCCGCTTTGTTTACGAATAGTATTTGTAAAACAAAGAAAAATCTGGCATTGACAGCTGTTCATGGAAATATGGTAACCAACAGCAAATTATTTTTTGTGCCTGAAAGTATGTCTAGTAATTCACCCCTAAATTAAGAAGATACGCAGTAAGTACGAACCCATGTACCTTTAAAGCGAGGTAACATAAGCAAGACTAAGAAACAGGTAAATCATGAAAATGATAGAGAAATAGAAAAAAGAAACTTGCAATCCAAAGAATTCATTAGGAGACTCCATTTATTTTTTAATAAAATTCAAAATATAAAAATAATTAACAACTTATCCATAATAAGTGAACACCACAAATTTAAAAAACCGGTTTCCGGTTTAACCGAAAAAGTGTGTTGTTGAAAAAACCGGTTTCGATTATTGTCTTTTAAAAAACCGGTTAAGCGGTTTCGGTTTTTGTCTTCAAAAAACCGGTCAATCGGTTTATATAAAATTTTTATTTAATGGAAATTTTGCATTTTTAAATTCTTTATGCAATTATTTTATATCTTTTACGAAATGTTCTCAAATGCTACAATTTTCTATAAAGTAAATCAATATTTTTGAAAATGGTATCAAAGTTTTACATAAATATGTTTGAATGAGCTTTAGAAAATATATTTCATTAAAACCGGTTAACCGCCATACAAAAACCAGTTTGTCAATAAACCGAAAATTTAAAAAAACCGAAACCGGTGTAGTTTACAAAGATGAAAAAACCGGGTAATGTGGTTGACTTACCTGCACAACAAACTTTGCACGATATTTTGTGCAGGTAAGTTAAAAGTTAACATTAGTTAACTTAACTGCTCATTGATGCTGGTAAGTGCATTTAAGTTTACTGCCCAAAAAAGCAGCTAACGGCAAATAATTTACATGAAGTTTTGTGATGTTTCCCTTTAAAAATAACGACATATTTGGTATTTTAACTACTTTTAAAATTATTAAAAAGTTTACAACACAATTTTTTATTCAAAATCGTATTTTTCTTATTTTGTTTTGATTTAATTTTATATTAAGCAGCTAAATGAAATTTTTTCATGAAAACCAGTTATAGCTTCCAAAAGTATTATGCACTTAAATTAACGAATTTGTATGGAGTTTGATAAATAAATATACAAAACACAAGTGCAGTTATATGCTAAATGGTCTTAAGTGAAAGGCAGGTAAGTCAAAGCTACTGTAATAAAAAGAACTAAAAAAAGTAAACAAAAATTAAAATTCCAAAATTATATTAAGTATCATGGATAAACTCATTGTCAAAAAACAAATACTCCCATACAAGGTTTATGGAGCACAAGATCCAGATACAGTAGTTTTGACTTACCTGCCTTTCACTTAAGAGCATTTTGCATATAAGTGCACAAAACTTGTGCTTTGTATATTTATTTACCAAACTCCATATAAATTCGTTAATTTAAGTGCATTGTTCATACCTGCACATTTAAGATAAATGCATAATACTTTTGGAAGCTATAACTGGTTTTCATGAACAAAATTTCATTTAGCTGCCTAATACAAAATTAAATCAAAACAAAATAAGGAAAATACGATTTTCAAAAAATGAGAAGTTTGCAACTTCTTAATAATTTGAAACGTAGCTAAAATAACAAATTTGTCGTTATGTTTAGACGGAAAAATCACAAAGCTTCATGTAGATTATTTGCCGTTAACTGCTTTTTTGGGCAGTAAACTTAAATGCACTTACCAGTATCAATGAGCACGTAAGTGTATTAAGGTTAACTGCATTTTTATCTTACCTGCACAAAATATCGTGCAAAGTTGGTTGTGCAGGTAAGTCAAAATTACTGTATTATATATCCAAAAATAGAAATGGTTTGCCAAATGATCCACCAACAACACCGTTTCTTATTATCCGAGGATAAACATCAGCACTTTAGCAGCAACATAAAATTGAGGATCAGCCAACTGTAGTCCAGGAAACTCTTCTACTATCCTCCCATCGACCGTTTTTCGCAGAACCATCCCCAAATGTTTGTGGCGGACTTGAGCATGAGTTTCCACTGTGGCACTAATCCCATGATTTCCACGAAAAGTAATCTCTTCTTTATAAACCTTTCCTTAGCTTTACAGTTCCTCCAGTTACTCGGAACTAGAGCTCGAGACGTACTAGGTCTCTCAATCTCTCGATCACTGGACGAACGAGGTCCCCTGGTTGAGATCTGGGACGGACTAGGTCCACTACTCTTTGGGCGAGAAGACGAACTAGGTCCTCTTTGTAAACGCTTGACTTTTTTGTTTTTCTTATGTCGTTTTTGTTGTTGTTTTTCTTATGTCTTATGGTTTATGAAGAAGCGTGTGATGCATATTTCCACAGCGTTTACATGCCCCAGTACTTTGACAAGTACGCCAGGTGTGATCATGGCTTAAGCATCCTGCGCAGTACTTATATATGGAGACAAGCCTCATCCTTTCGTTGTAGTCTACTTGTCGAAATTTCGAGCAGAAGCGAAGAGGCTGATCTTCAAGGCAGACTCGGCAAACCATTTTGTTGGTACTACGATTACCACTTCTATATTTATTTGGAGAAACCATGATACTGCAAAAAACTATTCGTAAAGAAGTAATCTAATAGTAAAGAAATAATCTAATAGTTTTCAATTCTACAACTCTGACGTGACCATCTTTACCAATGTGGACTTTTTGTACTCGACCTAAACGCCATTCGTTTGTCGGTAAATTGTCCTCACCAATAACAACCATATCACCAATGTCAATATTTCTTTGCATAAATTTCCATTTGTGAAGCTTTTGTAAGTTTAAATATTCATCTTTGCACCTCATACATAATCTTTGATTTATAGCTTTAACTCTTTGCCATCGATTTGTAATAGACACAGGAGCTTCCGAAATTCCAAGCTCTGGTGGAGCTAACAACGGGCCGCCAATCAGAAAATGACCCGGTGTGAGAACGTCCAAACAATCTGCACTCTAACTTACGGTCTCGAGTTAAGACACGATTCAATACGAGCCAACAAAGTTGAAAATTCCTCGAAAATATACTTCAAACCGCTAGCAATTCTGCGAAAATGGTATTTGAAGCTTTTTACCCCTGCCTCCCAAAGACCCCCCATATGAGGTACATATCCCACGTTTACTTCTGAACCTATGTCCCGAAGAAAACTGATAAATTCAGTTTTTAATTCTCTAGAAGCACCCACAAAATTAGTTCCATTATCCGAATATACATCTTTCGGATAACCGCGGCGTGACACGAATCTAGAAAAAGAAAGCAGGAGTGGACAAACTACTAACTGCTTCCAAGTGAATTGCTTTGGTAGCGAAACAAACAAATACGCACACGCAAAGAAAAATCATAGTTATGGGAACCAGAATCTGAAACTATCATTAATGATTGGTTTTATTTGTATGACAAACATGTGAAATGTTACACAATGAGGAAAATAATATGATTCTTATAAGTTATCATAATATTGTCCCTACGTAACTATAACAACATGATTCTCACAATAATAATATGATAACATTTTTGTTAAATTTTTTATCATAAAATGGTCACAACCATCATAATATGGTTTTACTTTTATAATAATTAAATCCTCACAGCCATTTAGATTTACCATAATATGGTCTATTTTTGTAATATAGTCCCTCCAATAATTTCAAAATATTTGGAAGAAACATTTTATTTTCAACATAAATTTTAGTTATAGTACATTTTTTAATTTTTATAATTATTATTTAATTTAAAAACTTTTTTGTTGTACAAATATATGCAATTAAATCAGACTTTAATGATATACGTTAATTGATAACGTATATTCAATACGATATGCAAAGTAATATGAATCGAATCCATTGTTTCATGTCAAGTGAACCAACTTTTGAAATCGATGTCTTCCAATCGGGATGAAATTTGCACCAAGGTTAGTTCTATTGGATAGTAACTAGGGTATTCATTCGACTAATGATCGTTCGATTAATCGAATAATTTCTTACGAATAATTATTCGAACAATTTAAAAATGGCCAATTTCGAATAACGAATAATTCGAACAATTTTATGTAGAATAATCGAATAAATGTTCATATATATTTAAATATGTTAAATTGCTTAAAATTTTTCATAATTTCAAATTTAAATATGTAATAATGACACACAAAAATTGTATTGTTTCTGAAATTCGACAAATAACTAAAGATAAAGTGACTTTTGGTCACTGTAGATGAGTGTTCCGATAGCTCCTTCTATAAATATATAAATATTACTGCAAGAAGTTACAATTCTAAAAACAAATCTTTCAAAATTTTTAACTTAGGACTTGAACCAATGAAAATTGAAGGTACGGAATAAAATATTTGTTATTTAGCTTGCGAAATATTAGAAGAATCGCAATTAATAATCAAAATATTAACTTAGATTAAAGTGGAGTTGAATGTGATGGAGAATGTGATTTTGAAACGGTCGTCGAAAGTGATATTGAGGATGACATTTATAATGATTACATTGAAATAGATGAAGGCCATGATCTTAAAATATATTTATAATATACATTGTATATAAGTGATGTTATTAACCGCGTACGTAAGTGTTGCAAAATATTTAATAAGTCGAATGATAAACACAAATATTGCCAACTAACGTTTTGTTGCAAGAAAAGCATGGAGTTCGTCTTATACATGATTTTGAACATCGTTGATGATCTTTGTCTAACATGGTAATAAACTTGTTGCGTATTTGTAAACTTGACTTCAAATTAGCCACTTTCACTGACAATGATATCAAACTTTGGACAGATTCCCTTTATTGTGAAATTCCCCAAGACCACTTTATAAACAAAGATTCGGCAACTTTGATAGAGAATTTGTTATAAATAATTAGGGAATAGTGAATAATTAATTTACAAAAGAATTAGTTACTCAATTTAAAACCCGAATTAATGAACGACATAAAAAAGTTCTTAATACGTTTATATTGTATTTGAATTCAGGATCATGTTCAACTAGCTCAAATTTTTTAAAACATAGCTCCAAAACGGAAACTAAAGGGTTTGCTAGTCAATTGTTTTGTAGATTGTTCGGGAGTTAATCTGATCAGAATATTTATGTTGAAAATTTAATAATGGACTTTGTTTTCGAATTTTTTTTAATATTATCAGTACTTCAATTGTTAACTTTAATGTTATTTTTTGTTTTTTTTTTTAAATAAAATATTAAAAAACCGACATCAAAACTTCAACAAGAGAAAAATCTAATAATTCGATTACCCTAATAGTAACTCAGACATAATTTTTCAACAAGATTGAAGAAATAGCTATCTAAGCTATTTGGGACATGCTAAGAACAATAGGTAATAAGATACATGGATAAGAATAAACACCTGCTTGGCCAAAATGTCAAACTCAGACAAACCCTCTAACTCAGAGAGTTCTCGACCGATCTTGTTGAAAAATGTGTCTGAGTTACTATCCAATAGAACTTACCTTGGTGCAAATTTCATCCCGATCGGTAGACATCGATTTCAAAAGTTGGTTCACTTGACATGAAATATCCCATATATTAAAATTACTGGTTTATACTTTCTGTTGGGATCACGATTTATTATCGTTGATATTATTGCTTTGGCAATATTTGTACGGTATTTATTTTCCAAATTCTTTGTTTGCTATGCCTCCTTAACTTCACTGAGTAGCCTAGAAGAAATATATTTTTGATACAATTTTTTTTAATTTATATGTAAATACGTACTTGTATTGAGAAGATCTGCCAACATTTGTTGCGTTGCTAAATATGTGTTCCCTTCATTAACAATTCCATATTGAGAGTGTACAAATAATACAATGAAATACATTTTACAACTGACGACCATGTAACATTATAATATAAAATTTTCAATTCAAAAAGGTTTTGTTTAAAATATGATTAAAATTATAATGATTTTATTATGATGGTCATATGAGGCAGTTAGGAAAATAATTTGATTGCAATGAAAATGTTGCTATCATGTTTTTTCTCTGCGTGCATACATAACCTTTCGTTATCAAATATGCGCGACCTGTATAATTTCGAATGTCAAAAGGTCCTGCAAAATCTATACCAGTGATATGAAATGGACGAGAAATTATTGTGCGAGTCGTAGGTAAAGCGGCCATAATTTGATTTTGTATAGCCTTTTTTGTATGGTACAAATTTTACAACGCCCTATAATGGATTTAATAAAATTTTTCGCTCGAGGAATAAAATATTCTGTTCTTAGGACTATCAGTATTAATTGATTCCCTCCGTGCTGTGTAATTTTATGAATAAAATTAACAAGCAGTTTAGTCAAATGACAATCCGAAGGCAACAAAATAGGAAATTTCTCATTATAAGATAAATTTGGTGTATTCGCCAAACGACCACCAACTCTAGTAATACCCACTTCATCTATGAAAGGATTCAAATTCAATAATTTGCTACCAAGAATAGGCACTTTTCTTTATAATATATAATATTCGTTGGAAAACAAGGCTTTCTGAGCAATTATTATCAGCCTTTCCTTAACTGAGTTCATTTCTTCTGATGTGATTTCTATTGACGTATAACGTGGCCCTTTTATTTTAAAAATTGCATTTATTCCTCGCATTACATACGTCATTACCCGTATTGCTCGAGGATAAGACGAGAAATTTTCAGTCAAATCACAATAAGACTTAAAATATGAAAAAATACCTTTTGAACTCTTTGCTCCTCATTAGTACCGAAGTCCTTATGCTTCCCAACTAACAGAATCTGAGCAAAGCCATACGGACCATGCCACGAAAGATTATTTTCAACTAAGTATTGAGGTCGAACACCTCTACTCAACAAATCTGCAGGATTGTCACTAGGACGAACATGTCTCCAGCAATCCTTTCCAATTTTGTCTACTATTTTTGACACTATTGGCCACGAAGGTTGTCCAAGAACTTGGAGGTTTCTGTAACCATGCCAGAACAATCATGGAATCACTCCAAGTAAAAGCTTTTGTTCTATTTTCATCAAAATTAAAATTTTTTCTAACAGTATCAAGCAAATCAGCCAATAGCGACGCGCCACAAAGTTCCAATCTTGGTAAGGAAATTGTTTTCAAAGGAGCTACCTTTGGTTTAGCTAACAATAAGTGAGTCTGAACGGAACCATCTTCATCTTCTAGGCGAACATAAACGCAAGCACCACATGTTTTTTTCAGATTCGTCAGAAAAACCGTGTACTTGTAATTTGGTTGTAGGTTTAAATCCAACCCAACGACATATTCGTATATTATATATGGCCGCATAGTCCCTAAGAAATTGATTCCATTTTAGACCACTTGTCTCGGATAAATATTCATCCCAATCAGTTTTGTCGCACCAAACTTGTTGCATCAATATCTTTGTAATTATAACAACAGGACCCAACCAACCTGCTGAATCAAATAGCTGAGCAATTATAGACAAAACTTCTCTTTTGGTAAATTTTTCCTTCAGAGTGATCGGAGCTGTTACAAAATAAAATTGATCAACCTTAGCGTTCCATCTTACTCCCAAAGTTTTAGCTGTACTCTCATCATCTATTTTCAAAAAATCTTCCCTTAACAAATGATCTCTTGGTAACCCTTGCAAAATTCGTTCATCGTTAGATGTCCATTTTCTCATTGAGAATCCTGCTGACGATAATGCCGATATTAATTGATCACGAGCCGTAATCGCCAAAGAGATTTCATGTGTCCCCACCAAAGCATCATCTACGTACATCATGGGACGTAAAATTTTAGAGGCCCATGGTAATTTCTCCTCTACGTCATCTGCTAAATGAAGCTGAGTCCTAATTGCCAAAAAGGGAGCACAGTTGTGACAGTCTTTAATTCGAAATATTTCAAATCGATATTAGGGTTCTTCGAAAAACAATTATTTAAAAAGCGGTTTGTTTAGGATCTAAAAGTATCTGACGATACATTTTTTCAATATTCCCGTTAAAGGCATATCGATAAAACCTCCATCTGATACTCAATAACATCAGATCATTCTGTAAGATTGGTCCCGTATACAACATGTCATTCAGACCAGAGTTGGGGGTAGTACACTAAATTTGCAGTTTCCACTAAAAGTTAGTGATAGTGCAAAATTTTACACTATCACTAATAGCTATTTAGTGGTGAGTTGAAAAATAACAGACTCACTAAGCAGTGAGTCTGGGAGTGGTACAAGAAATTGGAGTGGTACAAGAAATTTTTTCACTAAAATTATTTTAGTGGTAGTGAAAAACCTTTTTTTACAGCTTAGTGGAATTTTTTTTTCTCCACTAACAGTATATAATCATTCACTAATGTTAATGGAACTCAAATACATATCATTATATTGAATTATTTTATACTTTTTTTATTTTTATTTTTTTTCACTACCACTAATTTTTTTAGTGGTAGTTAAAATATTTTTCATACCACTATAGTGATGAAAAATAGTGGAAAATCAAAATGTTGTCACTATAGTGGGATTTAGTGGAACCCTCAGTGCACTAAATATTTAATGCACTACCCCAACTCTGATTCAGACTTAACCCCGAAGAAGTTCGACTTGAGGCATTAAAAACCACTCTGACTTTAGTGGAAGAACTTTCAGGTTTGAAAACCGCATGATGTGGTAGATAATATGATGTAGAAACATCTGCCTCATCAACCTGAATCATGTGATATAGTTCTTCATATTCCGATAAAACATTATCATAAACTGATTTAAGTTTAGGATTCTTTAAAAGAGAAATTTCATTCCTCAAAAACTGACGACTTGCTTTTTCTCGAGAAGGCCCAAGTGGTTTATCTACCATAAATTGTGGCTTAGAAGGCAATGAAACTTCGTATCGACCATCATTATTTCTAATAGTAGTTTTCTTATAAAACTCTTCACAATATTTATCCTCAGGTGTTAATCATGAAATCTGTGGGGGTTCTTCAAGTTCCCAGAATTTCTCCAATTGCTTATCTAGGCTTATTTTAGTATAAAAAGAGCTAATATTTAAAAATGTTTCTGACTTATCTGCCAGAGAGCCAATTAAAACCCAACCAAAATAGGTTTCGTGACCCATTAAATTTCCGAAAATCTTTTGCATAGAGCCATCAAAATCTCCAATCAAAATATCAATAGGTCGACTTGTACCGAAATTTGGATCGACCAAGGGAATGTTCAAAGAAGATCATAAATTAGAAATATCTACTGATTTATTTGGTAGTTTTCCCGTTAATTTTGGTAATATCAAAGCTGACATTTCTAACTTAACCCGGCAATTCCCAGTGTCACCTACAGGTGACAAAGATTAAAGGTAGCTTTAAACATAGAAAAAGATATCGCCGATAAATATTGGTATTATTTATATACAGACAAGATCCTGTTTTATATCTGATTTTATTTTGGAAACGCTAGAATTTTATTAACTAGGGGATTTTTAAAAATCTTTAAGCAGTGTTTTTGATTTTAACATACTGGTGTGTGTCTTATGATAAATAAGTTGTTATAAAAATGCCAAACGGGTAAGTATCACAATAATTTTTTTTAATAAATACTGCTAGATATTCAGGCTAACAATGTGAGCAAGTATTTTTAGAAAATTATTTTTTTTCTGCCCAGTGTCACCTATAGGTGACCCAGCTATAAAATCGAAACTAGCTATATTTTTTTTTATTTTAAACTTATTGATAGTGTAAACTAGACGTATTTTTACTATTTTTAATAACAACAAATTATTTCTCCCTTTGGCGAGGGTATGGGAATTGCCGGGTTAAATACATTATTAACTGCAGAGTCTAATGTAAACTCACATTCTTTAACAGCACTACCTGGGTCGTCATCATTTAGAGAATATATTTCTATATTAGTTGATCTCGTAGGTAAATTAAGTTTTCTTTGTAGTTTCTCGGAAATAAAACTCGATTGAGAACCAGGATCTATAATAGCCCTTGCTGTGAAAATATCACCACGACAAATAATATTTACCATCGCTGTACCCAAAAGAATGTGTTTTGATGTGACAGCAAAAAAATTTTGCACACTAGTAGAAGTCTGTGCTGTTTGACCGCAATTTTGCAGTTGGAGAAGATTCAGAAACTTCCCTATCTAACATTGAATTTTGTTTTAAAAACTGAACAACTAAAATTACTTTTGCAGGTTTGTAATTTGTGGCCTTCGGCCAAAAATCTTTCTTCAGGATTCATGTTAACAAATTTAGAACAAAATGTTATCAAATGATGTTTAGAACACAAGGGACATGATCTTCTGGTCGCTTTTCCCTGATAGCTCTTAACCTTTGTTCCAGTGCTATTATTACTTGAACCTGTTTTAATTTCTGCACGATTCTCAAATTTGTTTGAAGTCTTATTAGAAGACGAACCCGAGTTAAATCTCCCTATATCCGTATTTTCAAAATGCCTAAGGTCAGAAACAGTTTTCAATGATTGAAACCGAGCTTTTAAGAAGCCATCCAAATCGCTCCATTCCTTTTTAATTTTAACCGATTGTTCCCACAATGATAAAGAAAGGACCGATAATTTTATCGAACAAAAAACACAAAAATTGCCTCCCATCCAGAAATATCTACGCCATTCAAAGTAAGAACAGAAATACAATTTATTATTTCCCTTTGGAGTCGTTTTATGTCTTTGGCACATTCTGTTTTCACAGGAGTGAGACTATGCAATTGTTTTAGTTGATTATTTACTAAAATTCTCTTATTTTCATAAGTATCAACTAAATTCTCCCAAGCCACATTAAAGTCTTCATTACTGGCCTACCTAAACAAAAGCGTAAGACGGAACGTTTTTTCCGCTTAGCTTTAACGCTGAAATGCCATACCTAAACAACAGCGGCAACGCTACGTCAAACAATAAAAACAGGGTTATCAAAAAAAAATATATAACAACCCTGATTATTTAGACAATAACCATATTTCTGATAACACTGTGCATTTCGGGTCATTAAATCTTTCCCGAATGAGACCAACGGGATGTGATAGTAGAACATCAGTAGACCAAAACTCCCAAAGGGTTTTAAAAAGTTAGCTCGTATTTTAAAGTTATGCGCCTTTAAAGTTCAGCTTTTTTGAGTAAAAATTTTTCATATATATTTAATTTGTATTTTTTTTTACATAGTTTATATAAAAATGAACTACATTATATAGTTCGAGGTCTTTTCTGCTCTGGTGGATGCTCTGTAGAACCAGAATTTGAAGTAGACAAATTTTGTAGTTCACTTCCTGTATTTTCTTCTCCTTCATCATCGTAATGCAAGTTCTTGCTCCACCAACAAATTTCCGCTAATACAGCATCGGGAGACTTTTTTCCTCGATATCTGCAAAATTTGTGTTAAAATGTATTGGGAAAAAAAATTATATGTATATTAAAAATTACCTCATTTCAAATGGCATTGCAATTTGGTGGTACTGTTTGAGCGACATATTAACGCCTATTTTAGAAAAAGCATTCATCATTGCGTTAACAGATCTCTGATAGCTGTCAGACCTATTTTTACCCAACAGATATAAATTCTTCTGTAAACGAACCATGTTTTTACATTTGTGGTGTGAAATGGCCACAAACGTAACAAAAATTGTTTATATTGCAAGACATTTCACAAACTTTATTAAATTAAAAATATTTTTTTTAATAATTAACTTTATTTAAAAACATCTTTTCACTTTATTAACAAATAATGGTTCACAAATTCACAAAAAGTTGCACTATTATAACAGGTAATTACGTTTTGATTTCAAAAAATTAAAACATCTTAATACTTTGTTCAGCAATAGTGCTGTAACATTCTACTACTTTTGATTACTCAATACTACTCAACACTTTTCGTTTGGGTACTCAATACTATTCGATACTTCTAACGGATTTTTTTAAATTTAAAAACGATATATTTTTCTGCTTTTCGGTAATGTATTAGCAGACATCACTCCTTTTTAGAAACATTTTAGGTTTACAAGATTATATCAATAAATATTTTGAACTTTTTAACAATTATTCCAGTTTTTTTTAATAATATTTTATTCTGATTTGAAAATTGTTTACGCTAAGAGTTGCATTTCTAATATTGATTTGAGTTGTATTTATAGTAGAGATGCATTTTTTGCACCATAACCATTAAATTTAAATAAATTAAATTGTAAAAATACAAGTCTAAAAGTATTGAGTAACTACTTTTGAGTATTGAGTACTCAAACAATATGGCAAATACTCGATACACGATACCCACTACTCAATACTTTTACAGCAATATTCAGCAATTCTCCAAACGAGCTAACTTTTTTTTGGTATACTAATTATCTACTTTCATTTCCCGTTGTTTCACTCGGGAAAGATTTTCTTGTTGCACAGTGTAATATAAAATATATAAATATAAAAGCAAATAATATATGTATACTATTTTAAATATTTACACTTACCTCCATTTTCCAATAACAATTATATATTTTTTTGCTTATTTGTTTTGGATTTTCCAATTACAAAGCGTTGCTGCCGCGTTATTTCGGTATGCTAACTAAAAAACGCTTGCCGCCCGTGTTTAGGTATACCAGTTGGTCCAATCCGAATCACTAACTATATCCTGTGCTTCCAGACATGTAAATTGTCGCAAATAGCATAACCTTTGGACATCTGTTAGTTCCTCACAGTTAATATAAATGGCTGTGGGTCGATTCACTTCAGTATTCGAAGCACTATTTGAACCGACGTTATATTGGGTCGATGAAAGAACTGGTTTATTTATAAAACGTTGTGATAGTTCACCCAACTTTAATTAAAATCAGTGTTACTAGTAGTAAAATATTAAAAAAAAATAATAAATATTTTGTAAATAAATATTATCGTTAACAAAAATCAGAAAGATTAAAAATGCTGCTATTTTTTGTCCAAAAAAGAAAACTATTAAATAAAATTTTAAATTTTGTTGTTCTACTCGAAATTATAATAACAAAATAATAAATTTTCATCTATTTTATTTTTCTGATTTTCGTTAAATTCGTTAATAATTTTTTTTTCAAATTAATTCATTCGAAAAACTCCACTGGCAACACTTCAGCAAATTTAAAAAATAATTTGCTTAAATAAATTTAATTTTTTCTTTATGTGAAAAAAGTAACTCACTGGCAACACTTCTCAGTAAATTTCAAAAGTAACTTGTATAAATAAATTAAATTTTTTCTTTAATAAAAAGATTCTCTTTGGGTATTGACATCTTGACACCGTGGAGAGCACACCAATTTTTTCTTAATTAAGAAAATTAATTTTAACAACGTATTTATTTAACAAAAACATTAAAAAGATTGGCAAGTGCAGTCTTGAGTTCTGCATACGTGGAATTTGAATTACTTGGTTTTTATGGCATATGCTTGTATGGATTGCCACGATATTGATGATGTTGTGACTGCCGAACAGGGAACCGACAACAAGGTTGTACAACAAAACCCAAAGAGGAGATGTAATAGTTTATCAAACTTGAACATCCCTGGAATGCCGGATAATGGCGCAGCTCAAAATAGCAGCAACAGATTCAGTTTCCTAGCTAACCTTAACATAGAAAGTAATGACAACGATGCCGGTATCCCTAGGATATATGGCACTGGCAACCAGTCAATAAAATCTTCAACGGCACCAATTGGTAACAAATTCTGCCCCCTATATTTTTGTACAATGTAAATGTACAACGCCTGTTGAGCCAACTGGAGGCGAAATCACCCAAAATAAAAAATGTAAACAAAAATAAATGCAAACTTTATTTTGCAGATGCCACTGTCCATACGGAAATGATGATTGATTAAGGAGAAGAGAATAAAATCTTATTTTTTTTTTTAAATGTTAAATGTGTTACTTTCTTTGGAAAGGGGATAGAGTGTACAGGAAAAGGTGGTGAAAGGAGGAGAAAAGCTTTTTAATTGACAACTCTGCAATTGCGCGTTATGTTTGTTATTAGTGCAGGTTGCAGCACCTCTGGTGGTGAGATGGCGCCTTAGTCAAGCCAACAACCTTTATTTAATTATTTTACTTCGGTGTCGTTTTAGTGTTATACCGAGGTAGGGCGCTGTGATAAATATTAGTTTTTAGTAAACTAATGATTATTATAAACTGATGTTGTTGATTGGCAGCGGCTGGGAATCGAACCCAGGCCACAAATACCATATCATGCTTAATGATCAAACGCGCTAACCAATTAAGCCACAGCACCTTATTCATTTACACTTAGAGAATTGAAGCAAATTTCGTTAGTATTACGTGGCCTGTATCATGGCACAGACATCGAGGAACTTAAACTGCATCTGGATGGGTTAATTCCCGGTATAATCTCAAAGGTTACAAAATTTACAACCCCATACTCTGTAAAGAACAATGCTGATACTGGTCTTTTTCTCGTAACATTATTACCCGGCAAAAATTTAAGCGACATATCTCACGTAAAGAAAAAGGATAGAGAGATTCAGTGTAGATGATGTCAGCATTGGGGTCATATGGCTAAAAATTGCAATTCAGACTACAAATGTGTGAAATGCGACCAAAATCATCTGCCCGGTGAATGCAATCGAAGTAAAGACGATAAATCAAACCCAAAATGTGTTAATTGCGGAGAAGAAGGTCGCCCTGCTAATTGGCGAGGCTGCACCTTCTACAAAAATTACGTATCGAGAAAAAAACAGCAACTACGTGAGGCACAACAAGAACGTCAGCAAATATATATCACCAACTGTTAACCCAGCCAAGTATTTTGCAAGCTTTTTTCACAAGGCAGCTGCCGACGACAAACCTAGCCAGACATCAATCATTGAAGCGTTTTTAAAACTTGCCATTGCATTGAAAAATAGTATCTCATATAAAAAATTGTAATTGACGACCTAAGTATTCTTGGTACATTTGTAGAAATCCAAATGAAGTTACATGACACGAACAAAAGAGTTCTGGTTGGATCCCTATATATAAGGTGTAACACTGCTGCTAGTGGTTTACGCAATAACTTGGACAAAATACTTCTAGTGGCAAACGGCTTCGATCTATTTCTTCTCGGTGGTGACTTAAATTCCAGAAATAAGGCATGGGGCGATAGTATTGAAAATCAAAATGGCAATATTTTACAAAATTGGCTTCAAGACCATTCTCTGGATATCACAAGAATTTGTCATAACACCCCATCACTTCCAAGCGCAAACTCATTTCTTATAAACGCCTCTTTAGTTAATAGATAATTTTCCATTGAAGTTGGAAATAGACATGAATGCCAAGGATATATTACTTAACAATCCTCGCCTTTTTACATCGTACAAAAATACCGACTGGAAACGTTTTCAACAGGATTTATCAATCAATTCCAATATTTAATGCCTCCGAATAACAGAAATTTGGAAAATTCTGAAATTGATAAATTATAAAAGATTTTAACGAAAGTTTCAAGTCCATTCATGATCTCCATACGACGAAAATCGAATGTAAGGGCGGTAAATGTGTATACTCAGACAAAATTAAGAATTTTTATAAGATAAAATATAGATGGCAGAGGGAATTGAAGAAAATATATCATCGTAATGGAAATTGGATGAGTAACGAATATAATTTACTATCCAAGCAAATCCAGCTGCTTAAAATTATTATTAGAGATCTTGTTAATATCGAATAAGCTGACATTTTTAACAAGAAATTAAAATGTATCAAGCCGGGACCTGCTGCCTTTAGACAAGTCTATAACATTGTTGGGAAACATAAATCTCCTTCTGTAACAGTCTCTATATTAACAATATTACGGAAACCAACAGTGAAATTGTTCAGAGCACTTTAAGGAATATTATTCCAATATATATAGAGAAAAACTTCCGGCTAATCCTGTCGCCGATCTAGTCCAGCGTGTAGGATCACACATAGAGAATATATCTCATCATATATATTCTTTCAATGAAGAGTTCAACTCCCTAGATAATGAGGACACATACCATTTTACGGATGTCTACAATATTAAATCGATTATAACGAATATAAAAAATAAAAAATCTAGTGCACTCGATGGAATTTCGAATTTCTTATAAAAAAATTCCCATACACAACTCTTGAGCTTTTGACTATCCTCTTCAACAACTGCTATTTTCCACGGCCATGGAAACTGGCTAAAATTTTGCCAATTAAGAAGAAAGACGGTTCTAACAGAACGGAAGACTTCCGTCCAATATCACTGTTGTCAAATATTGGTAAAATGCTTTGAACAAGTAATTAAATCAAAACTAGAGACCCCATCTCATCGCATCAATTTGGTTCACTGCCTCACATTTGGCTCCCATTTGTAGTTTCTACAATAAATGGGGAATTAAAATAAACGCTAAAAAAGCGAAGGCCATATGTATTAGGAACGCATCGGGTAAATGCGCTGACAACGTAGTTCCTCAAAGCAAATGTCTACTTCTCACATTAAACGGGATTGAAATACCCATAAAGGACAACGTAGTATATCTTGGAGTTAATTTCAACAAGCTCTTTAAGTTCAACTGCCATGGACGAACTCTCCTAACAAAAGCTAAACGTATTACTGCGATGTTCTCTAGGTTGCTGAATAGTATTTATCTTCCCAAACAGACTAAACTCCTCCTGTAAAAAGTGGCAATATGGTCTATCTTAACATATGCTTTCCCAATATGGTTTACCATATCTCCAACGGTTGCGAAAGAGTTGGAACTATTGGAAAGAAATATCCTACGTAAATGCATAAACTTTAACTTTAAAAATCGTACGGAAAGATTTTCCAACTCATTCATCTATGAGACTGCATCTATAACTCCATTTTGCAAGTATTCCCTGGATATTCAGAGGAAATTTGTTGAGCGACTCTCGGAACATGAGAACCACCTAATGAATGAGATCTATGAATCACAAAAATATATCGACTGGGATAGCCGCTATTATCTATCTCCTATTGGGATACTTAATGAGGAGATTACTCTTGACGACGCTGCCTACGTACTGCCGGATTTCTACGGGAAATCTGTTCCGGGGGCACATAGGGGCTGATATTTTATGGGCTAGATTCCTTTTGAATATATCTGTGATATTTTATTGTACTGTATACTGGTATAATTGTAAATGTTTGTGATATTTTTGTATACTTTAATATTTATTTGATTTTAATACCAATTTATGATGAATGTGGGTGGTTAATTAATGAGATTTTCCCTGAAAATCCCATTTATTGACTCCTAAACTGCTTTATGGATGGCCATTGAAGTCGATCATAGTTAGATTTAAGATATATTCCTCTTTTGTTTATTCTAACGGATAATTTATTACAGTTGTTATTTAATTTTAAAAGTTTTAAGACCTTTCGGTTTTAATTAGTCAAATGTTAACAATCTGTTAACTTGAATTTGTATTTTTATTATAAGTTCACTGTCGTGTTACCGTTATTGACAGTTTTGTTTGTATTGTATATATGTATGAAATTTTTATTAAAGTGTTGTTTATTTGTAAGTTTAACAGACACTGCTCTGTTAGTCGACATAAAAGCTGCGAGCAAGCATTGTCATTTCATGAAAAATTAAATAATGTAATTGTTATACTATCCATCCCATTTTGCCGGCAAGTAGCCATTCCATTTTACTGTGTATTAGAATAAAACGAAAATAGTTCTAAGATTTGATGTTATATCTTTACATGTATAAGATTCACGTAGTATCAGAAAATGAAATAAAGTGTCGAATAAAATTTACTACTACTACTACTTTAGAAAAAAACTCACTGGCAACTCTGTTTTAACAAACAATATAAAAAATTGTTTATTATCAATTTATTTTAGATTCCACTTTATTTCTTTAAACTGATCACAAAGAAATAGCCGAAAAATTTTGTTTTCACTTTGGTATAGTTTTCCGAATTCCTTTGATTTGTTTATTTGTTGACAGTCGCGCCTTCCACTTTTATATCAAATAAAAGTGACCGCCCCCGGCTTCGCCCGGTAGCATTTACTAATGTCCAGTCCAGCCTGTTCTTATTTATTTGCAAATAAAATATCTAAATTTGTACTGCATGCCTTAGGGAGCTTTTATATTACAGTTGACTGGACTCAAAAAAAAAAAAACAAAATTTTACCCGGAATTTTTGAATTTTTTTTCTCCTGAAAATTTCGAATCAAATAAAAAAATCAGCCAAATCGCTCCAGCCGTTCTCACGTGATGACATTACATACATGGACCATTTCATTTTTATATATATAGATTATTTAAATTATATTATTTAATTAATTAAATAATGTTTGTAATAAATTTGCGAACACAACAAAATAAACAAATTAAGAAAAAAAACACCAAAAGCAGACGTCAAAATAAATCAGCTGCTCAAATGGTCACAATGTGATTGATAAACAAGTAAGAAAGTATGGTCGGTCAAGCCCGACCATATAATACCCTACACTAAGTAATAGAGCAAAAATATTTTTCTTTTAAAATTTCAATAATTTATATTTTCGAGTGATTTTCGGAAGTGGGCCTTATATTGGGGCTATGACCAATTATGGACCGATCACCATGAAATTAGGTCGAGTGATTTACGTCTATATGAAAGTTTACTATGTTGAATTTTGTGATTATACCAACATTTTTAAGCGATTTATACACGTTAAAGTGATTTTCGGAAGCGGGTCTATGACTACTTATGGACCGATTCTAACAAAATTTGGCGACATGAATTTTGTATATGGGGCATTTCATGTCAAGTGAACCAACTTTTGAAATCGATGTCTTCCGATCGGGATGAAATTTGCACCAAGGTTAGCTCTATTGGATAGTAACTCAGACACAATTTTTCAACAACATCGGTCGAGAACTCTCTGAGTTATAGGGGGTAAAATTTTGACAATTTGGTCAAACAGGGGTTTTTTCTTATCCATGTAACTTATTACCTATTGTTCTTAGCAAAATGTGTCCCAAATAGTATAGATAGCTATTTCTTCGATCTTTCGAAAAAAAATATTTAAAAAAAAAAATAAAAAATTTTTAATATTTTTTTCCGAAATCAAAAACTTTTTTGACTTTTTTTTAAAATTTTTTCTCTTTTTTTTTTTTTTTTTTTTCTTAAAATAAAGTTTAGATATTTTCCTTGAACACCTACTTGGTCGCTTAGTGGGATGCGAGTGGGATATCTATCAAAATAAATATTTTGTAACTCAAAACATAAAATTTTTTACTTTTTTTGCAAAATCAAAAACTTTGTTGACTTTTTTTTTTTTCAAAATGGACCCTTTTTTAATCTTTTTTTTTAGGTCAAACAAAAGCTTAGATATTATCCTTGAAGACCCTTTTGGTCGCTTAGTGGGATGCGAGTGGGATATCCATCAAAATAAATATTTTTTAACTCAAGACTTACAATTTTTGACTTTTTTTTTTGCAAATACGATTTTTTTTCCAAATGGGCCCTTTTTTAAAATTTTTTTTGTAGTCAAAAGAAAGCTTAGGTCAATTCCTTTAAGATATTTTTAGTCCCTTAGTGGGATGCGAGTGGGATATCTATCAAAATAAATATTTTGTAACGCAAGACATACAATTTTTTAATTTTTTTTTGCAAAATCAAAATTTTTTTCCAATATGGGCCCTTTTTTAAAAATTAAAAAATTGTTACAAAATATTTATTTTGATAGATATCCCACTCGCATCCCACTAAGGGACTAAAAATATCTTAAAGGAATGGACCTAGGCTTTCTTTTGAGCAAAAAAAAAAATTAAAAAAGGGCCCATATTGGAAAAAAATTTTGATTTTGCAAAAAAAAATTAAAAAATTGTTTGTCTTGCGTTACAAAATATTTATTTTGATAGATATCCCACTCGCATCCCACTAAGGGACTAAAAATATCTTAAAGGAATGGACCTAAGCTTTCTTTTGACTACAAAAAAAATTTTAAAAAAAGGGCCCATTTGGAAAAAAAATCGTATTTGCAAAAAAAAAAGTCAAAAATTGTAAGTCTTGAGTTAAAAAATATTTATTTTGATAGATATCCCACTCGCATCCCACTAAGCGACCAAGTAGGTGTTCAAGGAAAATATCTAAACTTTATTTTAAGAAAAAAAAAAAAAAAAAAGAGAAAAAATTTAAAAAAAAAGTCAAAAAAGTTTTTGATTTCGGAAAAAAATATTAAAAATTTTTTATTTTTTTTTTTAAATATTTTTTTTCGAAAGATCGAAGAAATAGCTATCTATACTATTTGGGACACATTTTGCTAAGAACAATAGGTAATAAGTTACATGGATAAGAAAAAACCCCTGTTTGACCAAATTGTCAAAATTTTACCCCCTATAACTCAGAGAGTTCTCGACCGATGTTGTTGAAAAATTGTGTCTGAGTTACTATCCTTGGTGCAAATTTCATCCCGATCGGAAGACATCGATTTCAAAAGTTGGTTCACTTGACATGAAACAATGGATTCGATTCATATTACTTTGCATATCGTATTGAATATACGTTATCAATTAACGTATATCATTAAAGTCTGATTTAATTGCATATATTTATCATGAAATTCCCCATATATAAAACTTATTTGGAGCGCAATTTGTGGAGATACATTTATAAATTAAACATTTATGACCGATAAAGTCCAATTTCGGAAGAACATTTGTATGGGGGCTAGGTGAAATAATAAACCGATTTCAGTCAGTTTCAATAGGCTTGGTTCTTGGGCCGAAAAAATAATATGTACCAAATTTTATCGAAATATCTTCAAAATTACGACCTGTAATAAACCGATTTCAGCCAGTTTCAATAGGCTTGGTTCTTGGGCCGAAAAAATATTATGTACCAAATTTTATCGAAATATCTTCAAAATTGCGACCTCTACTATGCGCACAAGGTTTACATCAGTGATGTTCAAAAATAAAAATGAAGATGTATTGGTGAGAGAGCTACCCAGCAAACATAATGTCAAACACTTAAAATAATAACAAAATGAAGAAAGTTTAGATTTAGGATTTTTGTCAAATAAAACCAATTTATTAAATGAATGTAATTTAAATTTTAAGGAAATGAAAAAATATACATTGTAAGTCCTAAATTCACTTAAATTTTGTATTTATTTTTGACTTTGTTTTATTGTGTTCAATTGTAATTGAAACGCGTGTGTTTGCTATGCTTCGAACGAGAACAACCAACAACAATGCTTAATAAATTTCTGAAAAAAATGACGATAGTCCGCCATATGTGTTTTCTTCGCATGCTCAGCGATGAATGAACAAAAGTATTTAAAAGAGCATAACAAATGTGTGTAAATTTTTCAAACAATTGTTGTATGGCGTGAACATTACTGGTTTACATGGACAGCCAGCCAACCAGACGGACAGACGGACATCGTTTAATCAACTCAGAAAGTGATTCTAAGTCGATCGGTATACTTTAAGGTGGGTATTAGACTAATTTTTTTGGGCGTTACAAACATCTGCACAAACGCATAATACCATCCCCACTATGGTGGTGTAGGGTATAAACAGAGTTATAAAATTAAAACCTCGTTTGTCGATAATGCATATGAACTATTTTATCATACAGTGTTAATACTGTTTTATTAACAAAAGGTATTTTCTTGTAATATTTTCCAAACAAAATATTACAAGAAGAATATAGAAAAATAAATTAAAAGCAATATCACCTTAAATTTTCTTGATTTGTCTTCAAATTAAAACTTGGGGTTCCACCAACAAATCCAATTATCCGGTTCGAAGGACCAATAAATATGCGACCAACTAAAATGGTTCCCAACAAATTCCAAAGTGGACATCTCCAAGCACTAAGCTCAACTGGCCAATATAAATAAAAAAATAACAATATATTATTTTTTTTTCGATAAGAAAAAGTAAAGAAAATATTACTTTCCTGTATTTTTTAAATATAAAAAATGTTTCACAAATCTTGATACAAATGTATCTCGCGAGCAAACACAATAAACTTCTTTTCTAATGGCGGTAAGAACAACGACTATATATATGTATGTACAACAATTTTGTTGTAAAGTTTATCCTTAACGTCAGTTTATCCTGGCTAAATTTGGTACCACTATCAATCATTAACCAGGGATGGAAAATCACCATTGTTCAGACCTGAACAAATTGTATTCCAAATCATCAATAAGGATTTAGAAGAAAACAAAGTACTTCGAACAAACCCACATGTGCTAATACAGTAGTTTTCGCTTAATTGATTTTCAAAAATGTATCAGTTTTTGCTGCAATTATCCGAAAAATCATTTACCCGATATGCTGTTAATTGATTCAGCAACTCAATTAAAAGACACCCGTTTAATTGCTCCATTGAATCAATTAAACGTTCATATATTAATATATGTACAAATAAAATGCATTATTTTACATTGCCCCAATTTTATTGTTTTAATTCATTTATTAGAAACAAAGTTTATAACCAGGGAAACCAAAACATGCAAATGCATGTTTTTTCTAGTGAGTCTAATGGGCACATGGATAAGATATTTACACGTTTCAGAACTATTTAAGAATTTTGGCATCGATTTGTTAGTGCATATTTTTGCATATTTTACCCTTAAATGCATATTTTTGATATATTTGTTTTAAGAGCATATTTATGTCATATTTTTGCGTTTCAGAGCATATTTTACTGTTTAATAGCATATTTTGACTTTATCAAAAACAAATTTTGTCTTACTTTTTTTTTCAAAATTGAAATATATATGGCTTTTTTTAATATAAAATAAGCACTATTTTAATAATAGCGCCATCTAAATACAAAATTTTAGTTCTAATTCAAACTGAACCGTTCTAAAAGTTAAAGAAATATTATCTTTTAAATTTGCTCCTATAACATCAATTGATGTCGAAAGAACATTTTCTATGTATAAAAATGTTTTCAGATCCAATAGACAACGATTTTTATTTGAAAATTTAAGTCAATATTTTGTAATTTATTGCAATAATAAGCTTAATTGAAGAAGTGACTTTATATTTATATAAAATATCACCAAAAATTACCTCTCGAGGCCTTTTCATAACTTAAGTTCCTTTTGTTTTTATGTTGTATTTATTTTTTTTGTTATACTTGTTTTAGTTCTTGTTATTTTTGTTTATTTTATGTTACTTTACCTTTTAAGAAATGAATTGTATTGATTTTTTTAAATAAAAGTATATTTTTTGGTTAAAAATTATGTAAAAGTTTGTTTTTTTAAGAGCATATTTTTTAAATTTTAAGAGCATATTTAAAGTTTTTTTAGATCATATTTCCGGTTTCCCTGTTTATAACAATAACTTCTTAAACTAAACAATAAAAAAAGTAAATAAAAGGTAAAAGGAAAAAATTAAATTAACTTCACATAAAAATGAGATCTATATGTATAACACAGTACAACATTTTTCAGTTCATTACATTGGAACTCAATTTTGACAATTGCACGTGAAAGTAGCCCCAAAAATAAGAACTTCTGCATCATTAGTTTTGTCAAGTTGGACAGCAAATATATGAACGTCTGTTTGACCTATGTTCCCTCATCTGTTCAAAGCGATGATATGATGTTTCCGAAGTGGAAATACAAATGGAGCAAAAGTTTAAAAACGAATTAGAATATTCAATCAATATTGAAAAAGAAAACCCTAAACATTTAAAATCAAATGCTGAAGGTCGTTTTAAGCGGAAATTAGCTACACTTGAAGCAAATAGCAATCGAAGAAAAAATTGTATTGTCAACACCTGTTTAAAGTGAAAGAGTTTTCTCGGTGTCTGGAAACTTTTCCACTAAAATAATCAATCGTCAATTGACTTAGTTCTATGACGAACATATAACATTATGTCTATGAAATAATAGCAGTATTCACAATGTAGAGAACTTTCTCTAGCATAGTATCAAAAGAGCAGTTTAGCAGAAACCAAAAAGAAAATTCATTAGAACTACTATTTTACTTCTTTACATTTTTGCTTTTTAAGCTAAATGGGTAATTTTGAATTTGATCTTTCATATTTGTGCTTTACAAATGAATTCAAATTTATTTTAAAATATATTTTTGAAAGAAAACAAGTAAGAGTGCTATATTCGGCCGTGCCGAATCATAAATACCCTCCACCAAGGCGAATTCATTCAAGGTGGTGTCAGTTTTACAAAAACAACAATTGGTCTTAACAAATATCTAAAAACCAAAATGAAAAATTAAACAAATAAGTATTTATACTTAATATAATGTAGATAATTTAATAGTGAGGGCTTTACTTATTTATGTAAACAATAACGGCATTTTTAAGCAAAATTCCTTAAAATTATATTCATAAACGTATTTTAGCTTAAAATACCTATTTCAAAAGTTGTTTTAAATAAACGAATTTTAAAATAGCTTCTACCCTATTTTAAACCTATTTTAAGGTATTCTTTTTACATTTTATATTATAAAAAATGGAATTTTAAAGATAAATGTTTATAAATTTGCAATAATAGATGATAATATTGCAATTGCTAAACATAATTTTAACTCCGCTGGAGAATAAATTCCACTACAATAATATATGATTTTGTTAGATATTCCTCCGGCAGTGAGTTACATGAGGTTCACAAGTTAGTTTTGTAGACATTTTTGTCATTTACTGTTAACCTGTAACGGCATTTAACAATTAAATGTGTAAACATTGTGGAAGAAGGTCCCACAATTTAATATAATCAATCCGGCGTTAAAATTATGACTTTTCTCATAGAAAATCATTAGATTCTGTTACAATTTAACAAAATGACAATTAAAATAAATAAATTAATAAAACAAATCATTAAATAGTGATGTTTATTTAATCACAGAATATTCGTCATTCGAATACTTTTAATAATTATTGAAAAAAAATATATAAAAATGTTTGTATATTAATACATTTAGGCATAATATAAATAGGAACGGTTTTTATTCGCTGATTGTGTAAGTTTAACAACAAGTTTAATCTGTAATTTCAGATTTTATTTACTGAAAAATAAAATATAAGGAGAACTTTATTATTTAATATTCGTTGTTTTGCTGCACTATGATTGAAGTGGCACATAAAAGTTATAGTGTTACCAACACAGAATTTGAAAAAATATTAAAATACTGTTTACTTAAAATGCTGATTATGAATACGAAGTTATAACAAAGCTATTTTATTCCTAAAATGTGTTTTAACTAAATTGTATTTTAAACCTTAAAATTTATTTTTTTATGAATACGGGGGTTAATAATTAGTTATTACCTTTGGATCAACATTTTTCTTTTTAACCTCAAGTGAAGAAACAGAGTATAAAAAAGGGTATACAAATATATTTAGACAAATTACAAAATATTGGGTTGTGGGATTTATATGAGAGCTATGACCTATTATGATTCGATTATCATAAAATAGTTTAACGTGATTTGTATGTATTTATATGGAAGCTGTGGCCAATTACAGACCGATATTCACAAAATTCAGTATTATGATTTTTGAATACAAATTACTGATCTGTGTACTATTTTGGTTCAATATATGGAAGCTATGACGTATTACGGGCCTAAGTATTTGAGGGCTATTTTTGTAGAATTTTATATAAACAACACTATTAACAAGAGTGGACCTATGATGCTATGCCGAATTATGGACCATTATTTAAAAAATCTTGTGGTACGATTCTTGGATACAAATTACTGATCGGTGTAAAATTTTGGTTCAGTTCAGATTATTTTGTATATTTGTGCAGGCTAATGTGTTTTCCGGAAGTGGTTCTTATATGGAGGATATGCCCAATTATATACCTATCATCGTAACATTTGGTACATTGATTTTTGTATATATAGAAAATTTATTTTCGAATTTCAACCTGATAACTGTATGTGTAAGAAATTTATGAGGATTTCAGTGATTTTCGGGAGTGGACCTTATATGGAAGCTATGGTTAAATATGGACCGATATTCACAAAATCCAGTAGTATGATTGCTGGATACAAATTACTGATCTGTGCGTAATTTTATTTTGATATCGATTTGTTGTAAATATTTATTAAGGTTAATATCTTTTTCGGAAATGGGCCTTATAGGGGAGCTATGACCAATTATCGGTCAATCTGCTTAAAATTTGGTACAGCGATTTCTATGTATATGAGTATAAGAGAGTACTTAACTGATTTTTGGAAGTGGACCTTATATGGGAGTTATGGTCAAATATGAACCGATATTCACAAACTCCTGTAGTATGATTTCTAAGTATAAATTATGGATCTATGTAAAATTTTGTTTTGATATTGATATTTTTTAGATATTTATGTAGGTTAATGTGTTTTTTGGAAGTGGTCCTTATATGGGAGCTATAACCAATTATCGGCCGATCTTCATAGAATTTGGTATATATGGGGACTATTTATGGTGAATTTCAACCTAATAGCGATATTTATAAGACATTTATGATTATTTAAGTGATTTTCGGAAATGAACTTTATATGGGGGCTACGGTCAAATGTGGGCCGATCCACAAAAAATTTGGGGTTGTAATTTTTTTAAGCACGAAACTTATTTTTCCTGAATTTTGTGTGGATACTGCAATTTTGTAGGCATTTACTCACCATATAACCATATTTCGGGAAGAAATTTGTATGGGGGATAAGAGAAATCATGGACCGATTCTTATAATTTTCGCTAGAGTTAGTCCATTTAACATAAAAGTAACGTGTGCACAATTTTATGGTATTATCTGCAATATATTTGCACAAATAATGAAAACTATGTTAAAATTATCAAGTTTTTTTTTAGGTTGTCTCACATTTTGGTTCATAACTCTGGTTCCACTGAACCGATTTTGCTGATTTTCAATACCAAACTGCTTAGGAGAACAGTAAACATTTTTTTGCAAGTCTACCAATTTTGTTTGCATATTTTGGACGTGAGCGTGTTTTACACAGACAGACAGACAAACGGACATGGCTCAATCGACTTAGAATTTCATAAGGATCAATAATATATATACTTTGTTGGGTCTCAGATGAATATTTCTCAATGTTACACACGGAATGACAAACTTATATATACCCTCATTCACCACTTATGGTGGTGGAGGGTATAAAAAGGATATACAAATATATTTAGACAAATTTCAAAATATTTTGTTGTGGGACTTATATGGGAGCTATGACCTATTATGACTCGATTGCCATAAAATATTTTAAAGTGATTTTTATGTATTTATATGAGAGCTGTGGCCAATTATGGACCAATACTCACAAATTTCAGTATTATGCTTTTTGAATACAAATTACTGATCTGTGTACTATTTTGGTTTAATATATGGTTGCTATGACCTATTATGGTCCTAAGTAGACTATTATATGGGACCTATGGACCAATATTTAAAAAATCTTGTAGTACGATTCTTGGATACAAATTACTGATCGGTGTAAAATTTTGGTTGAGTGTAGATTTTTATGGATATTTGTGCAGGGTAATGTGTTTTCCTGACTTAGTTCTTATATGGAGGTTATGACCAATTATGGGCCTATCATCATAAAATTTGGTACATCGATTTTTGTATATATTGAATAAATTTGTTTTGAATTTCAACCTGATAACTATATTTGTAAGAAATTTATGAGGATACTAGCATGCAACCCGCTACTTCGTTAGCGAAAAAATGTGGAAATAACAGAACAACTACGTAAATTATTTTAAAATGTTTATTATAGAAATTTTAATTATTGCGTAAAGTAAATACACCTTACAATTGTTTGTAGTCCATGATATTTTGAAGTATTAAAGCATCTCAAAACTGCTTGGGTAATTGAAAATTCATAATAATAATTGCAAATATTAATAGTAGATAGATAAAGATATACTAATTTAATAATGTGTGTGAAGTTAAATTTCGAAATTTATAACCCTAGACACAAACCAGTTGAGTTAACAGAGTTATGTTTAAAAGTTTACATGACACCGTTAAACATTGTAAATCAAGGAAAGTGTATTCAAAATGGAATAATAACCACACGGTTGAACCTAATGTACCACTAATGATTGAAACGGGAACTAATCTCCCGTTTTTTCCAAAAACTAAGTCAAATCATAAATGTCAAACATAGTTTTATACTTTTGCGGAATTTTTAAAATTTAATTATTATGGATGGACGAATCTAAATTCATGGAAAACGGGAGAAGATGGGCAGATGGAAATTGCTGGAATTTATAGCCAAGGTGTTTTTCTATCATAACCCATGGTCATAACCCTTAACAGTGCGAGTTTTGATAGAGAAATTAAAATTTTTCGGAAATTTAAATTTCTTGGGAGGATGATCTAAATTTCTTGGAAATGGGAGAAGATGGGCGGATGAATCTTGCTGGAATATTTAGGTAGGGTGTTGGTCTATCATGGTCCGTGGTCATAACCTTTAACAGTGCGAGTTCTGCTAGAGAAATTTAAATTTTTCGAAAATTTAAATTTTTTTGAGGATGATTCTAAATTCTTTTATAACGGGAGAAGATGGGCAGAAGGAACTTGCTTGAATTTATAGCCAAGGTGTTTTTCTATCATAACCCATGGTCATAACCCTTAACAGTGCAAGTTTTGGGAGGAAGAATTTAAATTTTTTGGAAATGGTAGAAGATGGGCGGATGAATCTTGCTGGAATATTTAGGTAGGGTGTTGGTTTATCATGGTCCGTGGCATAACCGTTAACAGTGCGAGTTCTGATAAAGAAATTTAAATTTTTCGAAAATTTAAATTTTGTTTGAGGATGAATCTAAATTTCTTGGAAATGGGAGAAGATGGTCTATCATGGTCCGTGGTCATAACCTTTAACAGTGCGAGTTCTGATAGAGAAATTTAAATGTTTCGAAAATTTAAATTTTTTGGAGGATGAATCTAAAATCCTGTATAACGGGAGAAGATGGGAAAATAAAATTTTTCGAAAATTAAAATGTTTTTGGAGGATGAATCTAAATTTCTTGGAAATGGGAGAAGATAGGTGGAATGAACTTGCTGGAATTTATAGATAAACTGTCCCACTATGATAATCTGTGGTCATAATATTTAACAGAGCGAGTTTTGATAATAATTTTTTAATTTTGACCAAAATCGAAATTTAATATACTTGGGAGGCTGAATCCGAATTCTAGGAAAACGGGAAAAGATGGGCGGATGGAACATGATGGAATTTATAGATAGGCTGTTAGTCTATCATCGTCCATGGTCATAACCTTTAACAGTGCGAGTTCAGAGAAATTACATTTTTACGAAAATTTAATTTGGAGAATGAATCTAAATTTCTTGGAAATGGGAGAAGATTGGCAGATGAATCTTGCTGGAATAGTTAGATAGGGTGTTGGTCTATCATGGTCCGTGGTCATAATCTATACCAGTGCGAGTTCTGATAAAGAAATTTAATTTTTTCTAAAATTGAAATTTTTTGGAGGATGAATCTAAATTCCTGGATAAAGGGAGAAGATAGCCGGATGGAACTTGCTGGAATTTATAGTCAAGGTGTTTTTCTATCGTAATCCATGGTCATAACCTTAACAGTTTGGAAGGATGAATCTAAATTTCTTTGAAATGGGAGAAGATGGGCGGATGAATCTTGCTGGAATATTTAGGTAGAGTGTTGGTCTATCATGGTCCGTAGTCATAATCTTTAACAGTGCGAGTTCTGATAGAGAAATTTAAATTTTTCGAAAATTTTATTTTTTTTGTAGAATGAATTTAAATTTCTTGGAAATGGGAGAAAATGTGCGGATGAATCTTGCTGGAATATTTAGATAGGGTTTTGGTCTATCATGGTCCGTGGCCATAACCCTTAACAGTGCGAGATCTGATAGAGAAATTTTCGAAAATTGGAATTTTTTGGAGGATGAATATAAATTCCATCCAAGAAATTTAGATTCATCCTCCAAAACAATTTCAATTTTCGAAACATTTAAATTTCTCTACCAGAACTCGCACTGTTAAAGGATATGACCACGGACCATGATAGACCAACACCCTATCTAAATATTCCAGCAAGATTAATTCGCAAATCTTCTCCTATTTCCAAGAAATTTAGATTCATCCTACAAAAACAAAAAAAAAATTCCGAAAAATATAAATTTAATAAGTAAGTATTGAACTCTTTATTTTATTATTTTATTTAAATATCGCCATTTGAAGAAATTTTAATATTCATTTCTGTATGTTCAAAATGTATTTTCTTTAATCCATTAACGTCAGATTTGTAGAAAAATCGTAGCTGAGATCAGATGAGAGGTAACACAAATCTATTTTCACGGACAGATAAATAAAGAATAGGACTACACAAAAAAATAAGATTTATACTTAGGGGAATCAGTGGATCAACTACCTTAAATTTCACAAATTCATTAAAATCGAATAGAAATAGCTCTAGAAAATGTCAAATCCAGAAAACTATATCTATATCAAAATAGTATATTTTCCTTAATAGGTCGAATCATACCTGGCCTACAGTAATGATTCGGTCGAGTAAAAATTCAACTTTTTTGTATAAAATCATAAAAAATTTATTTAAGTTTTATTGAGCAACATGTAAGTGGTTTATTCTATAATATTAACAGAGATGACAATCATCCAGATAATTTATCTTTTAGTTTCGATATATATAGACTCAATTGTGCATTTCACAACACAATTAAGTTTAAACGTGAGGTGTGTTGACATTATCAGCTATATTTGTATTATTGTTAAAATCGTCAACCATTTATTTTACTGTAGTTATTAAAGCGGAAGTCCCAAATTATTTTTAACCTTGCATGCCCACTGTTTCGACTAATATTATTGAATTATTCCCGTACCAAATTTTATTTAATTTTTCTGTATCGTTGTAATTTTTTATTCCGATCTTATTTTTTATTTTTATATATAAAAATGTATTTTAGTTTTTCAGTTCATTTTTCAAATTTGCTAAATGTTGTGGTATAAATATCATTCGAAGCGAGTATGACTCAATCTGTGGGATTCTGCATTTATTCTATAATTCAAAAATATATTTGAAAAAGCACAAAATATTTTTCTGATCTTCTTAGGAAAATTAATTTCAACTAACAGTCGTACATACACTCAGATGGACAAATAAGTGTTCACCAATTACCAATAAATATTCTTACTTTAATCATATATGTATATTTACAACTGTCTCAATTTACATCCATTGTTTAAGCCAAAATAAAAATTACAGCCAGAAGATAGATAATTAATAGTAGTAGTAATTGGTTTTTAAGTCTCATAGAAACTCACATTCTAACTTTTAGAATTTTCTATGTTTATGAAAATCAAAAATACTATTAAATAACTGTTAGTTCAAACGTCATTTCGGAAATGCTAAATCGCTTTTCAAGGTATCTCGTCTTCGATTCGTATGGTACCCAATTTGCCTTTTTTTTTGACAAATCCTGCTGCTTGCAAACGTTTTGCTTCTTGAGTATCTCCCTATGATATTGCAAGCTCATGTTGAGTTTGACAACAACATTCACGGATTAATGCCTCCAAATCTTGGTCTTCAAATTGTTTGGTTGTCCTGGGCCTTCCGTTTCAAAATCATCACTTCTGAACATGCACCATCTCTTGCACGTTGAAACCGATGGAACACGTTCACCATAAGCTTTGGTGATCTATGTGTACTTCTGCGGCACGTTTTTCAAATGAAAGAAGTAAAGCAAAACTTTCCACATATGACGCTTTGTTGGCACAAAATTCGACAAAAAAAACTTTGTTGTTTACACTTAATGTTCCATAACTAAGCGAGGATGAATGACAGATATATACCCTTTAGAGTGATATAAAAGTTATTAAAAATTAATAAAGGGGTTCAAAAGATACGCCACCTATAGCAAATCCCACATTTTTAAGTCATATACCCAATCAGTTGAAATCAAATTTCAGTAAAAATATTTTTTTAAACACACTTTCAACATATTTGGGGTATTCAAATGGTCTGATTGTCCTAATATATTATGATAGTTTAAACAAATTGTTGTTGTGCTTCAAAAAAAGTGTTATTTTATGACAAAACAATGAACATAGTTCAAAAAGTCTTATTAGTTTAGAACATTATTGTTTGAAACACAACAAAAATTGTTTAAACTATCATAATATATTAGGACATTATGACAATAAAGACATTATGACAATATGACCTAATAGCATATCATTTTTTAAAATTTTAAAAATTGTGGTGTGAATGTATGTACATATACATTTTATTTACACGATAAAAACGTAATAAAACTTAATGAAGATTAATATATATATATGGAATATGAAATTAAAAAACTTACATTTCTAAGTAACGTAGAATTTTTTCTTTTAATTGAATTTATAAAATTTGAGCACTTATTATTACACAACTATTTTTTTTCAAATGAGTTGACGGTTATATGTAAATAGTGTTGTCTATTCATCGAAATAAAAATATTTAAATAAATGTTTGTGTAAACGATTTTATTTATGCGAAAATTTATTTGTTATTATCTAAAAAAATGTTTTTTTTTTATAAAGCGTGCAATTTGTATGAAGAATACTGGTAATAAGGTTTTAAACTTGAATTTTTTTCATACACAATTTGTTTAACGTTTGGAAGCGTAAGCAATTTGTATGAAGAATACTGGGAAAAAAGTTTAAAACTTATTTCCATAGAATTTTATTTTAACGTTTGTCGTTGCGTTTTATAAAATGAGGCCCTAAATTTGTTTTATAATCTTTTGATAAATTGAATATGAATAAGGTTTTAATCATAGAGACACATATTGCGTAAATTCTGTTTTTTAAATTTATAAAAAGTTTCTAATACTACATTTGAGTGATAAGTTGATTTTATGAACTTGATAAATAGAGTATAAATAATGATTTACTCATAGATACACATAGTGCTTTACATTTTAATTTTTTTAGGGTCTAATTTTATAAAACGAAATGACAAACGTTAAAATAAAATTCTATGGAAATAAGTTTTAAACTTTTTTCCCAGTATTCTTCATACAAATTGCTTACGCTTCCAAACGTTTTGTTTTATAAAATGAGGACCTTAATTTACTGAAATTGTTATTAAATTTTGCGAGAACAAAATTCTTATTTTAGCGAATAGGAATAAACACGTGATTTTTTTTTGAGAAATGCTTTAATGAATATATTTTTATGAATATTTTTTGTTTTGTTTCACATTTCAACAAAATAATTTGTTTTGTAGTTTTTTATCAAATAAAACTATAACATTTCAAATAGCATTAAACCAACTATATTTACAACACTGTTATTAATATTTTCCCTCATAAATTCCCATATACATTTCATATAACTGTATGTTGAATAAATTTTAAATTTATTGAATAAGGTGAAAATAATAATTTTTACAAAAAAGGTTAAGGTTTATGTCTGTACTATTGGAATTTTCAACACCATTAGAATTCAACTAATGGTGAATAGGGTGAAAAACTATATATTTTAAAATAAAATTAGTATTATAAACATGAAAATAAACATTCTGGTGTAGGCTAAGGGTTTAGACTACTGAACTGTAGCCGAACTACATCGGTTCGAATCTCAGTGGAGGCAAAACAATTTTATTGAAAAAAAAATAAAACTACTTGAATAGAATAGTAGAACTGAATTTCAAAAAAGTACCAATATAAGTGTACTGAAATTTGGCCCTTTTTACCCATTTGTATTTGACTTCCGAATAGCATGTTGTGGATTCTTTTTTGTGTGGTTGGAAGAATATTTTATCTTTTTTTATTTTTAAATTGAATAAATAATATCAAATCTCCGTTTTTATCCCGTTTTTTGTCCCCTTTTTATCCCCCGTGAAGAAATAATTTTCAAAAAAGTACCTAGTAATACGTACTATTTGAAAATAATAGTTCATGGAATTGTTAGTGAGAAAATACATTTTGATAAAAAAGTACCAAAAAAGAAAACAATTTTGAGGCCTTAGGAATTCGAATTTCAAAAAAGTACCAAAAAGATTTCTAGTTTTTATTGATCTGAGCCAGATACATTCAATATAATATTTCTATGTTTATTTATGTAGGAGATATACATGTTAACAGAGGGTTCTACGGGGACTATTTTTACCCCATATGGCCACTTGAATTTTGAATTTCAAAAAAGTACCAAACACCTGTCGGCTCTTTTTTTGATTACAGGCGGACGCATTTAAAATATTATTTCTAAGTTTATTTGTTTTGGAGATATAGAGGTACAGGTTTTACCCGTTTTTGCCCCATTTGTCCCCCTTAACGGCCGAATTTCCATAAATCCCTTCTTAGTGGATCTACATATTGTAAAAGGAACCCATTACCCGAATTTCAAGTTTCTAGCTTTAGCGGTTTGGGCTGTGCGATGATGAATGAATCAGTCAGTCAGTCAGTCAGTCACGTTACTCTTTTATATATATAGATTAGTGATTTTCGGGATTGGACCTTATATGGGAGCTATGGTTAAATATGGACCGATATTCACAAAATCCAGAAATATGATTACTGGATTCAAATTACTGGATCTGTGCGTAATTTCATTTTGATATCGATATGTTTTTAATACTTTTTAAGGTTAATATCTTTTTTCGGAAATGGGCCTTATAGGGGAGCTATGACCAATTATCGGCCAATCTGCATAAAATTTGTCACAGTGATATCTATATATATATGAGTATAATTTTTGTCGAGTACTTAACTGATTTTTGGAAGTGGACCTTATATGGGAGCTATGGTCAAATATGGACCGATATTCACAAAATCCAGTAGTATGATTTCTAAATATAAACTATGGATGTGTGTGAAATTTTGTTTTGATATTGATATTTTTTAGATATTTATGTAGGTTATTGTGTTTTTCGGAAGTGGTCCTTATATGGGAGCTATAACCAATTATTGGCCGATCTTCATAGAATTAGGTACAGCGATTTTGGTATATAAGGGGATTATTCGTGTCGATATTTATAAGACATTTATGCTTATTTAAGAGATTTTCGGAAGTGTACTTTATATGGAGGCTATGGTCAAATATTGGCCGATCGACGAAAAATTTTGTAATTTAATTTCTTTTACCACGAAACTTATTATTGCTGAATTTCATGTGGATATTCCTATTCTGTAGGCATTTATAGACCATAGAACCATATTTCGGGAAGAAATTTGTATGGAGGCTAGGAGAAATCATGAGGTTGTCCCACATTTTCATTCATAACTTTGGTTCCACTGTACCGATTTCGCTGATTTTCAATACCAAACTGCTTTGTTTGCGTATTTTGGACGTGAGCGTGTTTTACACAGACGGACAGACAGACGGACATGGTTCAATCGACTTAGAATTTCATAAGAATCCATAATATATATACTTTGTTGGGTCTCAGATGAGTATTTCTCAATGTTACACACGGAATGACAAACTTTTATATACCCTCATTCACCACTTATGGTGGTAGAGGGTATAAAAAAGAAAAAATACGTAAATAATGATATAATATGAATTCATAAAAATTATAAAAATTATGTTGTTCATTGTTACATGATACAAAGTGTACTAATGATAGTATCTTATTGAATATAGTATTTAACTAAGATAAAGAAATTAAAGTAATAAGAAAAAATTATTAAATAAAGCAGACTAGGAACATTTGGAATTGGTCTGACTTTAAGAGACTGAGAAATAATGTTTTGTTTTTTTATGATCTTTTTTATATTTTCTCATTTATTGTTTTGTTCTTATGACTACTTACAATTGTTATGGTTTCGTCGTTCCACCGATACTCAGTTGGTATTTTGACCTATTTTTTAGGCCATAATTAATTTCAAGCTAAGTTTTGGACCGATATGACTGAAATTTGGAATTTAGGAGTTTTTCAAGAGCACGTACAGCTGGGTTTTTTGATTTTTGTAATAGTAAATATTTCTAGGGTTGCCACCATATGAAGAGAGTAAAAATACTGAATATCTCGAAAACTAACTGAAATTCGGCACGATGAAAATACGCAAGGGGGCTGACAAAATGGCGTTTAAGCCATTCAGACAAAATCTTTCTTGTTAATTTTTGTTAATTTTCTGTGAGTCTTGTGCAACCTTAACGATAAATTTTTACAAAAAGTTTGTATATTTTGCGTTAACGAAGCTAAATCTTGTTTTTAAATATTATTAAAATAAATTTCACTGATAATAAAAATGTAAACAGTATAGATTTTTTCTTATTATTTTTTTCACATTAGAAAGTTCGCTATATTTTAAGCTGAGGCTGTCTGAAAGAAAATGATATAAATCAAAATCCAAAACGAAAAATAACAAAAAATAAAAAAATACTTTTTTTCTTTTTAAGTTATCTAAAAAATTTCTAGGAAGATGTATTAGGAGTTTACACTTTTTGAAAAGCTAACTTTACACTAAATATTTCAAATGAAAATAAATTTCAAAATTGTTGATTTGCCATATACATTTATTGTTAGTAAAATAAAAGAAAAATGTAGAAAATCGGGTAATATTAGGGCCCCCTGTTATCAAAAAACTGGAGTAGGGTGGGTAAAAATATTGAAAATTTAATTTTCAAATGCGATTATCTCCTACACAGAAAAAAATTACGACAAATCAGTTGTCATATTAATTACCATATTCGTCAATACAATTAATTTTCTAATTGAAACGGCACCAACAACCATTTTTGTAAATACAAACCATATTTTTGATAAATAAAGTTGTTAACACCTAACAATTTTTTTTAACAATGATTTTGTTATATTGAAAAAAATTGCCAACCATTTATATTTTAACAATGTGTTCGTCATATTGAATATTTTTTTAATTACTATTGAATATTGTGATTTAAAAACATCAGAGAAATGTAACACAAGATTTATAATTATTTTTTTGTTAAGAATAATACATATTACAATACATAATAGAACACGTGTAAATTACCATCCATTTTGTGTGTATTTCTGTCAAAGATTTGCTTTTAAAATTATACCCTTCATCATTAATTGATAAGAATAGTCCATTCCTTGATCCAATGATATTTCTTCAAAATGTAGTTGCATCTTCTTTTCTAGATAATTTATGCATCTTCTTTTCTAGATCATCTGGGTGTTTTCAAAGCATCAGCAGAATAGATTCAGCAGACCTGTTGACGAACTTTATAATATAAAATTCGATGTCCACATTTATATTCTGAACGCAATACTAAAAATAATTAACATACTTTTTTTTTTTTTTTTCTTGGACCAGCACTCAGGGGATGACCCCTACTCATGCAAAGCATTGTGTTGGAACTAGGAAAATAGGTTATGGGAGGGAGAATAGAGGGAGTAGTGTTCGTGGACATTTGATTTGAATTTTCCTATATTGAAAGTGACAGGAAATACTTCAGGAGGAAGCTTGTTCCAATTTACGAATTTTCTCTGTAATGTGTTGTGCGATCTACTGTCCAGTCGACAACGAATTGATGTGCCCTTGCCGAAGAGCGTGTGTTGCGTAAAAATCTACGGGTTTCGGGAACAAGTTCCCTAATTTCAGCAGAGCACATACCATTGTAGTATCGGTAGAACAGTGAAACACAACCCACATTGCGACGATGTTCCAGTGAGTCAATAGTAGGGTATTCGATTTTTCTCTTGTTGGAATAAAACGAATAATTCGAATAAGAGGTTTTAACTTGTTCGAATAATTCGATCACACGTTTAAAATTAATCGAATTATTCGAATAATTTAAATTTTTTTAAAAAAGTAAAGAATGAAGTTTTGATGTCGGTTTTTTATCATTTTATTGTTAAAGAAAAACAAAAAATAACATTAAAGTTAACTATTCAAGTATTGATAATGTTAAAAAACATTCGAAAACAAAGTCCATCATTAAATTTTTAACAGACAAATTCTGATCAGATTAACTCCCGAACAATCTACAAAACAATTGACTAGCAAACTCTTTAGTTTCCGTTTTGGAGCTATGCTTTAAAAAATTTGAGCTGATTGGTCATGATCCTGAATTCAAATACAATATAAGTACAGTGAGTAATCTTTTGAATTGCCTTAAAAATCGGTTAAAATATGGAAGCAAAGTTGTAGCTATTTTAAAAAAGATTTCATCTTTCGGAACAAAACGTTTACAATTAGAAGCAAATCAATTTTTAAAAAATTATATTGCGTACTTGGAGCAATGATATGATTTCGGAGACGAATCGCTTTACAACAAAATTTAATTTTTAAATTTAAAACAATTCCTTTTATCGTGGGATAACTTATCAAAGCTTCCAAAGTTTTAGAAATATCAAATATAATTGACGACATGTTGCTTTTGCCGCAAGATAATGTTTTTTTTTGAATTTTTAACACTGCGATCTTTGATATTTTTTACATTACTACGAAAATTAATCTTTAAACTTTTGAAAGTAAACAGTTTTATTTACACAATTTTAACACATTCGCGGACAGTTAAATTTTTCATTGTCTCATTGTGTGGCATAGTCTATATCTTTTGATTAACTGAAGATATTCAATCCGGGATTGGAGCGAAATCATTAGAATGAAGAATGAAGTAATATTTAGTCACATTTTTTAATAATTTTATTTAACGGTTAATACTGTCTTGTCCCAGCCATAATATCAGGTTGGTATCACAGGACGCGACGGGAAGACCCGTCTTGAGCGGGATATGCCGTTATTACTTAAAAGCGATGTAAATGTAGATTACAAACTTTTTTTTACAAAAATTCAAGATGATTAATAGTTTTTAGATAAAAAGTGATACAAATAATTTAAATAAATTTAAAATAAATGTTATGATACAAAAACAACCAAAATAATTCATTTATTTAGAGTAAAAAGTTAAGACGGAAATAGGGAAAACCAAAATCTTCTAAAATTAACTTTAAAATAAAAATCAGAACCGCTATTTTCATAAATGGTAATCGTCGAAGCAATTTCTAGGACAGAGAGCACGTTTGTTAGGACAATGTTTGCACCTATACGATGTTTCCTTACGGATCTTCGCTTTTGTGCGCTGGTTAAACCTTAGATATATTGTATTCCTCTTTCTGTTATGAGTGACGGGTAGTATTTTCTCGATGTAATGAGATTTTATCGTGTTAGTACTTATGTGTTTCCTCCATGAACTGGACTCGTTCATTGACAATTACGTCTAGTCTCTATGTTTCCCTATGGTTTAGTACCTGTAACAGCTTTCAGGTTTCCTCTACGGTTTGCTCGTAGTGTGCCTGTATCGTGTGTGTTGTAGGATAGCATAGACTTAGTGAGTTCAATGCTATTATAAAAGTTGTCCAAAAATGGTCCAGTAATGACTTGATTTTGTTTCATCGTTTCTTTCAGGGATGCATCTCAAACAGCGTAGTAGCTGTTCAAATCTACGACCAGTCTTTGTATTTCGAAATAGAGCGGATCACTTGAAAACATATCTCGAATTTTGCGTGATTTGATTTGACCTTGGAGCAGGCAAAGGCCCAGAAACTGTAAACTACATCTATGCCTAACAGTAGCAAAATGTGCCTTTCGAGTTTAACTTACTAATTTCATAATTATATTTGCCGTTAAAATCGGATCAAATATACATCTTGGAGTACAATTTTTATCAACATAAATTTTTCTTCCGCAGCTTGTTGAATTAAAATTGAATTGAGATACTGTATTGTGTTTTCCAACCAATCCTATTCGAACTCTATCTCAGGACGAGACTCCTCATTTTCTTCTGAATCTTATCTTAAATATTATCACAGTCATTACAATCGATTAAATTTCCACTATATCTTTCTTTATCATTTCTGAGTATTGAGACTGAGTAGGTTATCCTTCTTTATCTAGGACTTCGTTGCAATTCTTCATCTGGCTAATAATTTGGAACTCCGCCATCACTGAATGGATCACTTACAGATTCTTCGCCAGAATCTATTTCTTTAAACAGTTTCAAAACTCTACCTCTCTCTTTGCGGTATTGATAAATTTTTCCTGTAATCATTCACTACACAATTAGATAATTCCTTTATTTATGTATGTATGAACATATAAATTAATTTAAATAGTGTCCTGATTTGTTTTATCATAATAAACTTTACACACCTTTATCCGCAAAATTATTAGCTTGCAGTTATTGAAACAAAAGAAATGCAACAGGACACAAATAAAAATATTAACTGAAAACTAACGGTATTTCCCGTCTTGCTTCTGCTGATGTGAGCTTTATCACAACATGTGGTTGGACGTTTTTATGGGCATTATTTTGTGTTCTATGGCACACAAAAGAGAATTTATTGGGACACTCATTTTACCAAATCATAATTTAACATTAACTTTACTGCGAGAGCTACCGACTTGTCCCAATGATAAAAAGAACTGGTGACGGTATTTGCCGTCCTGTCCCATTATTTTTAACTAAATTTGACGGCATATGCCGTCTTGTCCGCGAATGTGTTAAGGGCAATATCTTTGCATTTAAAATGGAATCAAACATTATGTTGGATATAATTTTAACAAATTTTTAAATTTTCAAATCGCGATATTTTTGAAGTGGAAAGGGTTTCCGATGATTGATTTGAGGAGTCCTTTGGAACCGTAATATGTGTGGTAATTTCGATTAAAATCGAAGATGTCAAATCCAAAAATAGCAGTTTTCTGTCCGTTTTGATATGGATTCTCTCAATTGTGATATGGAAACAAAATTTTAAAATTTGGATTACAATAAAACTAGAAATATATTCTATAAAAAAGTACACTTTTCTTTTATGATATGCGTCTTACGTTATTTTGAATTAATGTTTTCTAAAACTTAAATAACGTATCATCAATATAAAGTTGTATGAAAAAATAAAATCTAAAATACAAAAGGAGTTTTTAAAGATATTTAAATTAAAAAATGTACTTATTAAATTTTCTTAAAGATGGCCAAAAAAATTCTATTGCAACAGATTTATTAAACAATATAAGGAAACCACCTAAAATAGGGTAAAATACTATTTATTAATTAATTACTCAAAGCATTAACGTTATTTTGTTTAAGAAAATCATGTTACGTTGTTTGAATTTTGGTTATAATTTGGTTATTTTAGAAAGTTAAAGTTTAAAATTTTTTACACATATGTAATATGATGTAGTAAATCGTAATCAATAATAAAATCAACTTCGAACTTTTTGACGATACGTTGTTTTGCATTTTAGGTGACGATATGTATGTAGGACTGAATTTAACGTTTCTTTATTTTTGTAAAAAAACTTAACTAACATTTAACTTTTTTGAACTATAAGCGCATTTTTAAATTGTCCAGTTATTTTTTAAAAATCCAGTTAAATTTTTCTTATGGTCCAGTTATTTGACTTTTGTTATCTGGTAACCCTAATTATACATCAAGCTCTATCAACGTTGCCGAATCTTTGCTTAATAAAGTGGTCTTGGGGAATTACACAATAAAGGGAATCTGTCCAAAGTTTGATATCATTGTCAGTGAACATGGCTAATTTGAAGTCAGGCAGTGCATGATTGAACCATTTACAAATACGCAAAAAGTTTATTACCATGTTAGACAAAGATGTTCAACGATGTTCAAAATCATGTATAAGACGAACTCCATGCTTTTCTTGCAACAAAACGTTAGTTTGCAATATTTGTGATTATCATTCGATTTATTAAATATTTTGCAACACTTACGTTCGCGGTTAATAACATCACTTATATACATATATTTTAAGATCATGGCCTTCATCTATTTCAATATAATCATTATAAATGTCATCCTCAATATCACTTTTGACGACCGTTTCAAAATCACATTCTCCATCACATTTAATTCCACTTTAATCTAAGTTAATATTTTGATTATTAATTGGGTTTCTTCTAATATTTCGCCAGCTAAATAACAAATATTTTATTCCGTATCTTTTATTTTCATTGGTTCAAGTCCTAAGTTGAAAGATTTGTTTTTAGAATTGTAACTTCTTGCAGTAATATTTATATATTTATAGAAGGAGCTATCGGAACACTCATCTACAGTGATCGTAAGTCCCTTTGTCTTTAGTTATTTGTCGAATTTCAGAAACAATACAATTTTTGTGAGTAATTTTACTTATTTAAATTTGAAATTATGCAAAATTTTAAGCTATTTAATAAATTTAAATATGTATGAACATTTCTTCGTTTTATTCGATTATCTATATATATAAAAGAGTAACGTGACTGACTGACTGACTGACTGACTGACTGATTCATTCATCATCGCACAGCCCAAACCGCTAAAGCTAGAAACTTGAAATTCGGGTAATGGGTTCCTTTTACAATATGTAGATCCACTAAGAAGGGATTTATGGAAATTCGGTCGTTAAGGGGGACAAATGGGGCAAAAACGGGTAAAACCTGTACCTCTATATCTCCAAAACAAATAAACTTAGAAATAATATTTTAAATGCGTCCGCCTGTAATCAAAAAAAGAGCCGACAGGTGTTTGGTACTTTTTTGAAATTCAAAATTCAAGTGGCCATATGGGGTAAAAATAGTCCCCGTAGAACCCTCTGTTAACATGTATATCTCCTACATAAATAAACATAGAAATATTATATTGAATGTATCTGGCTCAGATCAATAAAAACTAGAAATCTTTTTGGTACTTTTTTGAAATTCGAATTCCTAAGGCCTCAAAATTGTTTTCTTTTTTGGTACTTTTTTATCAAAATGTATTTTCTCACTAACAATTCCATGAACTATTATTTTCAAATAGTACGTATTACTAGGTACTTTTTTGAAAATTATTTCTTCACGGGGGATAAAAAGGGGACAAAAAACGGGATAAAAACGGAGATTTGATATTATTTATTCAATTTAAAAATAAAAAAAGATAAAATATTCTTCCAACCACACAAAAAAGAATCCACAACATGCTATTCGGAAGTCAAATACAAATGGGTAAAAAGGGCCAAATTTCAGTACACTTATATTGGTACTTTTTTGAAATTCAGTTCTACTATTCTATTCAAGTAGTTTTATTTTTTTTTCAATAAAATTGTTTTGCCTCCACTGAGATTCGAACCGATGTAGTTCGGCTACAGTTCAGTAGTCTAAACCCTTAGCCTACACCAGAATGTTTATTTTCATGTTTATAATACTAATTTTATTTTAAAATATATAGTTTTTCACCCTATTCACCATTAGTTGAATTCTAATGGTGTTGAAAATTCCAATAGTACAGACATAAACCTTAACCTTTTTTGTAAAAATTATTATTTTCACCTTATTCAATAAATTTAAAATTTATTCAACATACAGTTATATGAAATGTATATGGGAATTTATGAGGGAAAATATTAATAACAGTGTTGTAAATATAGTTGGTTTAATGCTATTTGAAATGTTATAGTTTTATTTGATAAAAAACTACAAAACAAATTATTTTGTTGAAATGTGAAACAAAACAAAAAATATTCATAAAAATATATTCATTAAAGCATTTCTCAAAAAAAAATCACGTGTTTATTCCTATTCGCTAAAATAAGAATTTTGTTCTCGCAAAATTTAATAACAATTTCAGTAAATTAAGGTCCTCATTTTATAAAACAAAACGTTTGGAAGCGTAAGCAATTTGTATGAAGAATACTGGGAAAAAAGTTTAAAACTTATTTCCATAGAATTTTATTTTAACGTTTGTCATTTCGTTTTATAAAATTAGACCCTAAAAAAATTAAAATGTAAAGCACTATGTGTATCTATGAGTAAATCATTATTTATACTCTATTTATCAAGTTCATAAAATCAACTTATCACTCAAATGTAGTATTAGAAACTTTTTATAAATTTAAAAAACAGAATTTACGCAATATGTGTCTCTATGATTAAAACCTTATTCATATTCAATTTATCAAAAGATTATAAAACAAATTTAGGGCCTCATTTTATAAAACGCAACGACAAACGTTAAAATAAAATTCTATGGAAATAAGTTTTAAACTTTTTTCCCAGTATTCTTCATACAAATTGCTTACGCTTCCAAACGTTAAACAAATTGTGTATGAAAAAAATTCAAGTTTAAAACCTTATTACCAGTATTCTTCATACAAATTGCACGCTTTATAAAAAAAAAACATTTTTTTAGATAATAACAAATAAATTTTCGCATAAATAAAATCGTTTACACAAACATTTATTTAAATATTTTTATTTCGATGAATAGACAACACTATTTACATATAACCGTCAACTCATTTGAAAAAAAATAGTTGTGTAATAATAAGTGCTCAAATTTTATAAATTCAATTAAAAGAAAAAATTCTACGTTACTTAGAAATGTAAGTTTTTTAATTTCATATTCCATATATATATATTAATCTTCATTAAGTTTTATTACGTTTTTATCGTGTAAATAAAATGTATATGTACATACATTCACACCACAATTTTTAAAATTTTAAAAAATGATATGCTATTAGGTCATATTGTCATAATGTCTTTATTGTCATAATGTCCTAATATATTATGATAGTTTAAACAATTTTTGTTGTGTTTCAAACAATAATGTTCTAAACTAATAAGACTTTTTGAACTATGTTCATTGTTTTGTCATAAAATAACACTTTTTTTGAAGCACAACAACAATTTGTTTAAACTATCATAATATATTAGGACAATCAGACCATTTGAATACCCCAAATATGTTGAAAGTGTGTTTAAAAAAATATTTTTACTGAAATTTGATTTCAACTGATTGGGTATATGACTTAAAAATGTGGGATTTGCTATAGGTGGCGTATCTTTTGAACCCCTTTATTAATTTTTAATAACTTTTATATCACTCTAAAGGGTATATATCTGTCATTCATCCTCGCTTAGTTATGGAACATTAAGTGTAAACAACAAAGTTTTTTTTGTCGAATTTTGTGCCAACAAAGCGTCATATGTGGAAAGTTTTGCTTTACTTCTTTCATTTGAAAAACGTGCCGCAGAAGTACTCATAGATCACCAAAGCTTATGGTGAAACTGTTCCATCGGTTTCAACGTGCAAGAGATGGTGCATGTTCAGAAGTGATGATTTTGAAACGGAAGGCCCAGGACAACCAAACAATTTGAAGACCAAGATTTGGAGGCATTAATCCGTGAATGTTGTTGTCAAACTCAACATGAGCTTGCAATATCATAGGGAGATACTCAAGAAGCAAAACGTTTGCAAGCAGCAGGATTTGTCAAAAAAAAAGGCAAATTGGGTACCATACGAATCGAAGACGAGATACCTTGAAAAGCGATTTAGCATTTCCGAAATGACGTTTGAACTAACAGTTATTTAATAGTATTTTTGATTTTCATAAACATAGAAAATTCTAAAAGTTAGAATGTGAGTTTCTATGAGACTTAAAAACCAATTACTACTACTATTAATTATCTATCTTCTGGCTGTAATTTTTATTTTGGCTTAAACAATGGATGTAAATTGAGACAGTTGTAAATATACATATATGATTAAAGTAAGAATATTTATTGGTAATTGGTGAACACTTATTTGTCCATCTGAGTGTATGTACGACTGTTAGTTGAAATTAATTTTCCTAAGAAGATCAGAAAAATATTTTGTGCTTTTTCAAATATATTTTTGAATTATAGAATAAATGCAGAATCCCACAGATTGAGTCATACTCGCTTCGAATGATATTTATACCACAACATTTAGCAAATTTGAAAAATGAACTGAAAAACTAAAATACATTTTTATATATAAAAATAAAAAATAAGATCGGAATAAAAAATTACAACGATACAGAAAAATTAAATAAAATTTGGTACGGGAATAATTCAATAATATTAGTCGAAACAGTGGGCATGCAAGGTTAAAAATAATTTGGGACTTCCGCTTTAATAACTACAGTAAAATAAATGGTTGACGATTTTAACAATAATACAAATATAGCTGATAATGTCAACACACCTCACGTTTAAACTTAATTGTGTTGTGAAATGCACAATTGAGTCTATATATATCGAAACTAAAAGATAAATTATCTGGATGATTGTCATCTCTGTTAATATTATAGAATAAACCACTTACATGTTGCTCAATAAAACTTAAATAAATTTTTTATGATTTTATACAAAAAAGTTGAATTTTTACTCGACCGAATCATTACTGTAGGCCAGGTATGATTCGACCTATTAAGGAAAATATACTATTTTGATATAGATATAGTTTTCTGGATTTGACATTTTCTAGAGCTATTTCTATTCGATTTTAATGAATTTGTGAAATTTAAGGTAGTTGATCCACTGATTCCCCTAAGTATAAATCTTATTTTTTTGTGTAGTCCTATTCTTTATTTATCTGTCCGTGAAAATAGATTTGTGTTACCTCTCATCTGATCTCAGCTACGATTTTTCTACAAATCTGACGTTAATGGATTAAAGAAAATACATTTTGAACATACAGAAATGAATATTAAAATTTCTTCAAATGGCGATATTTAAATAAAATAATAAAATAAAGAGTTCAATACTTACTTATTAAATTTATATTTTTCGGAATTTTTTTTTTGTTTTTGTAGGATGAATCTAAATTTCTTGGAAATAGGAGAAGATTTGCGAATTAATCTTGCTGGAATATTTAGATAGGGTGTTGGTCTATCATGGTCCGTGGTCATATCCTTTAACAGTGCGAGTTCTGGTAGAGAAATTTAAATGTTTCGAAAATTGAAATTGTTTTGGAGGATGAATCTAAATTTCTTGGATGGAATTTATATTCATCCTCCAAAAAATTCCAATTTTCGAAAATTTCTCTATCAGATCTCGCACTGTTAAGGGTTATGGCCACGGACCATGATAGACCAAAACCCTATCTAAATATTCCAGCAAGATTCATCCGCACATTTTCTCCCATTTCCAAGAAATTTAAATTCATTCTACAAAAAAAATAAAATTTTCGAAAAATTTAAATTTCTCTATCAGAACTCGCACTGTTAAAGATTATGACTACGGACCATGATAGACCAACACTCTACCTAAATATTCCAGCAAGATTCATCCGCCCATCTTCTCCCATTTCAAAGAAATTTAGATTCATCCTTCCAAACTGTTAAGGTTATGACCATGGATTACGATAGAAAAACACCTTGACTATAAATTCCAGCAAGTTCCATCCGGCTATCTTCTCCCTTTATCCAGGAATTTAGATTCATCCTCCAAAAAATTTCAATTTTAGAAAAAATTAAATTTCTTTATCAGAACTCGCACTGGTATAGATTATGACCACGGACCATGATAGACCAACACCCTATCTAACTATTCCAGCAAGATTCATCTGCCAATCTTCTCCCATTTCCAAGAAATTTAGATTCATTCTCCAAATTAAATTTTCGTAAAAATGTAATTTCTCTGAACTCGCACTGTTAAAGGTTATGACCATGGACGATGATAGACTAACAGCCTATCTATAAATTCCATCATGTTCCATCCGCCCATCTTTTCCCGTTTTCCTAGAATTCGGATTCAGCCTCCCAAGTATATTAAATTTCGATTTTGGTCAAAATTAAAAAATTATTATCAAAACTCGCTCTGTTAAATATTATGACCACAGATTATCATAGTGGGACAGTTTATCTATAAATTCCAGCAAGTTCATTCCACCTATCTTCTCCCATTTCCAAGAAATTTAGATTCATCCTCCAAAAACATTTTAATTTTCGAAAAATTTTATTTTCCCATCTTCTCCCGTTATACAGGATTTTAGATTCATCCTCCAAAAAATTTAAATTTTCGAAACATTTAAATTTCTCTATCAGAACTCGCACTGTTAAAGGTTATGACCACGGACCATGATAGACCATCTTCTCCCATTTCCAAGAAATTTAGATTCATCCTCAAACAAAATTTAAATTTTCGAAAAATTTAAATTTCTTTATCAGAACTCGCACTGTTAACGGTTATGCCACGGACCATGATAAACCAACACCCTACCTAAATATTCCAGCAAGATTCATCCGCCCATCTTCTACCATTTCCAAAAAATTTAAATTCTTCCTCCCAAAACTTGCACTGTTAAGGGTTATGACCATGGGTTATGATAGAAAAACACCTTGGCTATAAATTCAAGCAAGTTCCTTCTGCCCATCTTCTCCCGTTTGTAATGAACACGTTGTGTTATGGAATTAAAGTTCACTTTTTGACAAAGAAAGAATTCCGAAACTTTGGCAAGAGCAGGACTGCGGGAGCCATCGATAGACTAGCAACAGTCGGGCAAAGGGGGGGTTCTGTCCTCTCCTGAACCAAAAGTCTGTTTGCTACAGAGTTATTATTACAGACTCCCTTTTTAGTTAGATATTAAATTTATGAACTACTTTAAATGGACCGACTGACCATACAAATCAAAACATATGCCCGTATATGGTCTTATTAAAAAAAAAACACAAAACGTATTGTATATTTTACCACAATAAAAGGTTCTTCAAGATGGTAACGAAGAACTGGTCTCATCACCCTCCCAATTCCTATGCTCTAAAGACCTTTAATTTTATTAGAGCCCCTTAAGAAAACAGATCACCTACATTTTATATCATCTTAAGAAAACACAAGAAAAAAATACTTTTATCCAGACATATTTAATTTTAGAAAAAATTCATTTAAAAGATGATATAAGTTTTACAATTATTTGGGAATGCATTAAGCAAGATATCATAGAATAGTTAATAATAAACGTTTATATAAAACTGTTAACCTAGTTTAGTTTAACAAAAATTAACAAAATATGAAATTTAAATAAATTATAAAGAAATTTGGAATTTTAATAAATCATAAAGATTTTGTAAAAAGCCTTAAATTATATATGTATTCAAAAAATAATTCTCGAAAGTGGGAGCATTTAACATTTTATAAACAATACCGATATTTGTTTGCGTACACGATTATTTTTTTTGTTAGAATTGATATTTTAAATGGGTAACGATAGAAATTATATCACCAAATTATGATGATAAAGTAGAAATAAAAGGCATCATTAAAAAAAAAATACAAAAAAAAAACAAGATAAAACAAAACAAAAGTGTTGATTTAAAATAAAAATTGTTTGTTTGTGTACATTGTACATGCAAGGGTTATATGTATGTCTATATGTATGTACAGTGGGGAGCTCAAATGAGTACATGTTTCTATTTTGTGCACTTCTTATGGAATAAAAATAAAACTAATAAAGCAAATCCAAAAATTTTTTCTGTCATTTATTTTATGTTTAATATGTAACAAAATGAATTACAATTCAAAACAAAAAACATCCAGTTCTAAATAAAAAAACAGACAAAACTAAAATAACTCGCATGTACTCAATTTTGCACCCCACAATAACTTTAGGGAAGAATTGCATTTTTTAAACAAATTTTCAAAATCATTTATTACGTAAATAAAGTTTTACACGCATTGCCATATTTTCGATTAATTTTTCATTAACTTTTTTTGGAATACTCTCTCTCTCGTGCTCAATCCGCTGTTAAAGCTCGTACAAATTGGTAGGAGTTAATCGGTATTGTTTCAACCGCCAATTCACGATTCACTAAAAATTCTCAATAGGATTGAACTCAAGACATTGAACTGATAACTGCATTAATAAGACATTTTTCTAGGAACACCATTCTTTACGATTTTTGACGCGTGCATTGGGTCACCATCCTATTGAAAAATTACTTCTTCTGCGGGATAAGCGTTATAATCTACAAAGTCAAAAGATGAATGTGCAAAATACAAAGATGATTACGTATTGAGGTCGGTATATCGAACTGGACACTATTTCGGTAGAAATTTTGCTCACTAAACCATTTTTCAAAGTTTTTGATGAGTGCTTTAATTCGCCGTCCTGCTGTAAAATAACTTTTTCGACATGATTGGCGCTCTTATCTACAAAATCGGAATTGCAAGTCTATAAATTCGGTATGATTAGTCTTCAATATACGCAGATAGTCTTCTTAACTCATTATTTCGCCGATTTTTTCAAAATGGGTGACACAGTAAGGAAACAGTAAAACACGGTAATGATATGGGGTTGCTTTATATGGTGCCACCTTGGACCAATGCAAAGAATCAATGAAATAATGGGAAAAGAAAACCATCTGCGTATTTTGCAGACTCGCCATACCGATTTTGTAGTCTCATCATCACGTTTTTGTATATAAAAGAGGAAATCCTGCAGAAGAAGTAATTTTTCAATAGGATAATGACCCAATGCACGCGTCAAAAATCGTAAAGAATGGTGTTCCTTGAAAAATTTCTTATTAATGCAGTTATCAGTTCAATGTCTTGAGTTCAATCCTATTGAGAATTTTTAGTGAATCGTGAATTGGCGGTTGAAACAATACCGATTAACTCCTATCAATTTGTACGAGCTTTAACAGCGGATTGAGCACGAGAGAGAGAGTATTCCAAAAAAAGTTAATGAAAAATTAATCGAAAATATGGCAATGCGTGTAAAACTTTATTTACGTAATAAATGATTTTGAAAATTTGTTTAAAAAATGCAATTCTTCCCTAAAGTTATTGTGGGGTGCAAAATTGAGTACATGCGAGTTATTTTAGTTTTGTCTGTTTTTTTATTTAGAACTGGATGTTTTTTGTTTTGAATTGTAATTCATTTTGTTACATATTAAACATAAAATAAATGACAGAAAAAATTTTTGGATTTGCTTTATTAGTTTTATTTTTATTCCATAAGAAGTGCACAAAATAGAAACATGTACTCATTTGAGCTCCCCACTGTATATAAGTACCTTTGTAAAACAATTTTAAGAAATTATTTATGTTTGTACGAATGTAAATACAAAGAATACAAATAGATCTGCATGTAGGTAACAATTGAGTGAAATGATGCGTTTTATTTCATACATGTATGCACTAATTTTGTTCTATTTATTTGTTGCACTCACCAGTTGCGATGTTCGATGACGTGAAGGCCTCCAAGAGATCGATGTGTGGTTGGTGTTGTTGCTGTAAGTCTTAAATATTATTAATGCAGGTCATGTTTTTCTAACTTTGAACCCAAAAATTTTGATTTTATGAATTTATTGAAATAAAGTAAACTGTTATCATGCTCTCGCTTTGTATACAAATAAATTTGTAGAGAAGAAAAAAAAACTTAATTAAATGTTTGAGCAAATATAAATATAAAAACAAAAAAAATACAATTAGAAGAAGTTACCTAAATGTAACATAGTGGTTTAATATTATTAATCTTTTTGATTAACTTTAGTAAAATGGTAGAATAAATTTATATTAAAAGGTTATTTGAATCAGGGTTTCGATATTCAGCTCTAGCAACATACTTCTTACATTTGACTATGCAATAAATATGAAATTATCTCATTTCATCACAATCAGCTAATATAAATATTCATACTGTTCGTTCGTATTACTATTAAAATTGCAATGCTAGTCTGCAATTTTTAGTAGCAAACACAATCCATTGCATATCCACCAAAATATATGTTCGTGCTTTAGTACCACACACAGTTTTTCTGTCGTGCTAATATTGCACTCCATTCGTTTTATTTTGTTGTGCTGGCAAACTTTTCTAGCAAAAATACACACTTCTGTAGTTGTGCTATAGCACAATTGACATTTCTGCAATTGATGCTATCAGTTGCTGTTCTTGATAAGTGCATAACAACATATCAGTAAACACACCCAATGTACAGTTGGGCAGAATCAAAATTTTTTTGAAATATATCTGGCATTTCTAAACGGCTGATCTGATCAGGATAAAATTTGACGCGGGCATAGCCAAGGAGTATTCGAGTTTAAATTATTGAAATGGGACCTACAAATGCCTCAGGGGCGGCGCTATGGGGGCTCAGAATAGGGTACCTTCGTCATGCAAAATTTTTAAACACGTGCCATTTTTTTGTTTCCCATTCGATTTCAAAGAGTTTTATATGTTTAGAAAGCGCTCGCCTATGTCTTGAAAAAATATGCTTGTGTGTGCTATTTATCTCTTATACTTTTCGAGTTATAGGCATTTCAAAATTGAAATTTTAAAATTTTGCCATACCTTGGTCCGCTTTTTTAAAAATATAGGTCGTACTTTTGTACCGAACGGGCTCGATTTTTTTTTGTTAGTTAGACAACTAAATTATCAGTAATATACAAAATATTTCAGAGTAATATCGATTATAGATCCAAAAATAAACGATTTTCAATTTAAGAATTCAAAAAATAGTAGATTTTTGCTGTTTTTTGGATGAAAAGGTGACTTAAATCTTTTTTATTAAAAAAAAACTTTCTTTAAGAACATATAACAATTTTATGTTTTTCTGTAAGGTAGCTTTACAGAGAACATTTTGATATAAAAAACATGTCCTATTTTTTGAACATGTTGCCCTTTCGTCCTTCGGAATTTGACCTATTTTTTGATAAAAATTTCAACTTTGGGCCACATGTTCTAAAATCCCAAAGTTGGGATCAAAAAACGGAAAGCAGCTTTAGAAACCTTGATTTGTTCCCTATTTATCCCCAAAGTATTTTCCCAGCCCCGAAGGAAATGTAGACCATATGGTTAAAATTGTAAAAAATACCATTTTCGGGATTTTCGCTTAAATTTTTAACCTTTTGAAAAGTTTTTTTACACTTTGTAATTTGGAATGACAAATTTAAAAAACGTTGAAAATTTAATTGAGTTTTGCTAATATATAAAGATTTTATTACAGATTACATATTTACTGAGTTTCTAAAACTAAAATTTTTATCAAAATTTTAATAGGATTGCAAATACATATTAGGAACAATTTGATCCACATTTATTCCGAACATTTTTTTTTCTTGTTTAGATATTTTAATTTTTGGTCTTACAAAAAAAATGCAAGTCAATATCTCAGTTAGATTCAAAAATATTTACACTAATGAATAATCGTTATTTCGTATTACATACTTGACAATAAAATAACTAGCAGCATCCAAATAGCCAAAAAACAAGAAATATCAATGCAACCATAGCAAAGCAACCAAAGAAATGTAAATTGCTGCCAGAGAAAATTGATAGCACAACAAAACAAAAACGAATGCTGACGCGCAATATTAGTTCGGCAAAAAAGTGTGTATGCTGCTATAGCACGAACATATATTTTGGTTGTTGTGCTACAATAACGAGTTGACAACTGGTTGTATCTGCTACTAGAAATTGCAAACTAACTTTGCAATTTGTATAGTAATATATGAATAGTAACAGCAATTTATATTAGCAGAGTTATACAAAATTATAATAGTAACTATATTTTTAGTATGCAGATTGATAAAAATGTATATTTACTGCAATTGACGGCTAATATAGTAGCAATTGTAAACCCTGATTTGAATTAACATAATAGTTTGTATCTTTGAAAATTCTAATACTTATTAAAGCAAATATGGGCTTTTAATTGTGCAAAATTGAAATTTTTAAAGTTAGAATATAAATTGAAAAAAAAAATTGAAACTTAATAATTTAAATTATATGCATTTGATATCTAAGGTTATAAGAAAATCTCCATTAATTTTAGTAGCAAAATAAAGTAGTTTGTTGAAGAAGTGCAGGTTCTTTTAATAATGTTTCTTCCACAATGTGGGTATAATTAACCAAGATTTTGGGTTCTTCTGATAAGGTATACTTATTAGTTTTGGTATTTAAATTGAATGTGTGTGGAGTATTGTGGGAGAGAACAATTATGAGTCGATCCAACGTTGGTGTGCGATACTCATTTGTTCCTTCTTTATCTAATTGTTCAAAGCAAAATCGGTGTTGATGTCTCATAAAAACCAGTTGCTAGAATAGTTAGATTTGATTTTTACACAGAAAACAGTAAGCCGACTTTGTGACGTGATCTTAAAAAAAAAAATATTCAACCGAACATAACACTTTAGTATTTAGAAACATGTGGATTGAAAAAAATGTTAATAATACCTTTCAATTACTGATCTCTCCCAGAATTTACAATTATTAATCAACGGGGTTGATTGTTCCAAATTGTTCACTATTTGGTGACGAACAAACTTTGGTACTAACAAAAGTGAAGGTGTTTCTTCGATTCTAAGAATTTAATAAAATCCGTCGTAATTTCCAATACCCCGATTTGTGTTAAAACAAGTGCTCGATATTTGTTTAAACAAATTAGGTAATGTTCAAAAGTTTATAAATTTTATGAATTATTTAATTGAAATTGAACTTTTCAGATTTACGATCTTCAACAAAATGGTCGAGAACCGGATATTAATATTTCTAGAAAAATGTGTTTCAATGACTTGTGAAATGCATGAATGATTGAATGCTTGAAAAGTTTCGTTAAAATTTCATGTGGCATCTTTAAAAAGCTTGTGAAGACATCTGTACAGATGTCGCTCGAAATAAAAATATGAATTACAGTGACAGACAAAATTGTGTATAAGAAAAATGTAAAAACCATATATTGTAATTTTAAGTTAGCTGAGATTAAATAAAATATATAAATATAAACAGATTTGTGCAAATTAAAATTTTAGCTAAACCGTACATTACAAACTAGATAATGCTGATGTTTTATCATAACAGAATTATCTGGAAAAAACGGTTTTCATTCAACAAAATTCAATTAAATTGTTAAATTCAGGGACGAATATCCTTTGAATGAAAAGTTCCTATCAGTTTTCCATTACAATCTTCCAGGACATAATAGTGATTACCAAGCTTCTCTTTCACTCTAGATTTAATAAATAACGGAGCTAATTTAGAATTGAAATGTTTTTCACAACTACTTTTTTCAAAGCTTCGTCTAAAAACTATTTGGCCGGTTTGGAAATTTTGAGGTCTAGCACGCAAGTTGTAGGTTTTTTGATTGGCATCATAAGCTGCTTTGATGTGTTTTTGTAAATCTGAGCGAATTAATTTAAGGTTATCGTCGCGAGACAATTGATATGTAGGTTCATTAAGCAAACGTAAGTTATTTAAAAGCTCATAGGTACTGCCATGGGTGACCATGTCAAATCCAAACACAGCATGGTAAGGGCTACAGTGAATTGATTGGTGGTAAGAATTTCTTAGTGCACAACTTATCTGGCTTAAATGCTCGTCCCACATTTTATGGTCATGTTTAAGATAAGATCTTATACCCGCAATAACCGAACGGTTAACCCTCTCGGACGCGTTGCTTTGGGGCGAGTAAACGGCCGTATAAGTATGTTTAACTCCGTAACTAGTTAGGAAGGCATTAAAATCGTTGGCCTTGAATTGGGAGCCATTGTCACTCACAATACTTTCGGGCACCCCATAGACATGAAAAATTTGTTGTCTAAGATAATCTTCAATTGCTTTCGATGTAAATTTTCGCAGTGGAAATAACCAATGGAATTTTGTTAAGTGATCAAGGACTATAAGAAGTCCAATATAGCCAGATCTACTTCTTGGGTACGGTCCAAGTATATCGATAAATAACTTCTGGAAAGGGCGCGTTGAAACCATTTGTTTTCCCATTTCGGGCTTTAATATAAAGTTGGGCGCTTTAGTTGTTTTACAGATCTCGCAGTTTCTCACATAATCGCGAACGTCCTTAACCATGCCGGGCCAGAAAAAATTTCGCCGTATCAATTCCAGAGTTTTAACCATTCCTCCATGTGAACACACTGGATCATCATGCGCTCTGGTGATTACATCTTTCCTAAGCCTATGCGGTATCCATAACTTCCAACATTTTTCCTCCTGCTCTTCATTTCCACTATAGTGCTCAGTTCTCAAATAAACATATTTGTCCTTCACTTTGATATCAGGGTATTTATGTGGTTCATTCAATATTTTATCTTTAAGATTTAGATAATCTGAGTCACCAAAATATGGGGAATTTATATCAATTTCGGGTTCGGGAATAGATAGTGCATTGATTTCTTCACCTAAACTCCGAGACAGTGCGTCGGGGACAACATTTTCTTTCCCCTTTCGATGACTAATGTTAAACTTAAAGGACTGGAGTTTGAACACCCATCGAGCTAAACGTCCTGTGAGGTCTGGCTGCCTCATTAGCCAAACTAGACTCGCATGGTCCGTTATGATCTCGAACTCTTGAAGTTCGAGGTAACAACGAAACCGTTTTATGGCCTCCAGGGCAGCCAAACACTCACGCTCAGTCACGCTATAGTTTCGCTGAGCGGTATTTAACTTTTTGCTCATAAATGCTATGGGCTTTTCTTGTCCTTGATCATCTAACTGTATCAATACAGCTCCGATACCAAAGTTACTGGCATCGCAGTGCAGGTAAAATTTCTTTTTAAAATCAGGGTTCACTAGAATAGGGGCAGTAGTCAATAATGTTTTAATATTCTCGAAAGCAGCCTGCGCTTCTGGTGTCCAAACAAATTTCTTTTTTGTCGAAAGTATTTCGGTTATTGGAAAAACTATGCTCGAAAAATTCTCAATAAACCTACGATACCAGCCCGCTAGACCTAAAAATCCCCTCACCTGCCTAATGTTTTTGGGTACTGGCCAGTTTACAATGGCACTAACTTTTTCGGGGTCAGTTTTTATGCCACCATTACCTATAACATAACCTAAGTACTGCACTGTGGTTACACAAAACTTGCTTTTAGTTATATTTAACGTGAGGTTTGCTTTTCGGAATTGCTCTGCCACTCGCACTAATACTGAAAGATGAGTCTGAAAATCTTCTGAAACGATAACTAAGTCGTCTAAATAGCCGAATACTGAATTGCGAAGATCTGGGGGAATTATCTCATCGATTAACCTACACATCGTTTGCGGGGCATTGCATAGCCCGAAGGGCATAACCACAAACTGATAGAGGGGGCGTCCGGGTACGGTAAAAGCTGTCAGCGGTTTGGATTCATCCGTTAGTCCTATTTGCCAATACGCGTCTTTCAAATCTAATTTAGATATAATATTGGCTTTGGGAATTCTAGCAAATATACCCTCAATGGACGGCAAGGGATACGCGTCTTTCTTGGTGACAAAATTTAACTTCCTCGCGTCGAGGCACAATCTGACCTTATTAGGTTTGATCACCAACCTCATGGGTGAGCTCCATGGAGATTGAGATGCCTCAATTACCCCTAAAGCCAACATGCGATCCAACTCTGCAAACATTAGTTTCTCCACAGCAGGGGAAACTGGGTAAAAACGTTGTTTTATGGGTTTGGACTCGCCCACATCGATTTCATGCTTAATAAGTTTTGTTCTGCCCAGTCCCTGCTGGTCGAAATTTGGAAACAACGCTATAATCAAGTCTAATTGTTGCTGTTGGATTGCAGTTAATGGATAAGATATTTCATCAGACTTTTGTTCAGATTTTTCTTTATTAACGAATGACATATCGGACTTTTTATCTAAATTTTCAGACAGATGACATTGCTTTACCATTGACATATCTACCAGATCTACAGACTCTACAATATTGGGAATAAGATTAAATTCATTCCAAAAATCAATTCCTAAAATTAGCCTTTGAGTTATGCTTGGAATAATAAAAAGTTTAAGATTTCTCACTTGATTTTTAAAACTAATATCCACTTCTAACCAACCTGTAACCGACTGTGAATTTCCGTCTGCAGTTTTCACAAATGATCGACATTTATAGTAATTTGGAAATGAGGTGAAATTTGTTTTAGCCAAATCTGATCCAATGCAACAGATGTTAGCACCGGTATCCAGCAGACCATACTCAGTAAAACTTAAAAAGTTGACCTTTGCATAAAATCGTTTGTCAGTTGGGTTATTGATTATGGTAGAAATTAAAAATTTGCTACACATTTTACGCATTCTGAAATGAGAACGAAGACGAATCGTTGATCGCTTAGGTTTGGGCTTTACAATAGATTTTACTGATGTATTTTGAAAGATTTCATTACGTTTTCTTATATAATTTTGCAATCTTTCGTGATATGGCAAGAGTGGATATATAATTTTTGAAATATCTTCTGTTTTACATTTATTAACATTATTTTTAAGAATAGTCAGGGTGAAATTAGTGTTTACATTCATATCAGGTTTTAATAGTGTCTTTTCAGGGTGGTTTATTTTATCAGAATCATTTGGTATAGAACTGATTTCATTTTCAGAAGTTATGGCTACTTTTCCGGCTGTTTTGGGTCCGGAAACCTGTAGTTTTTTGTCAAATTAATTTTTCTATTGGAACACTTTGGGCATTGTGGCTTATACGTGTTTTTAGCGCCACAGCCATAGCAAAATATGGTGCGCTCTTTTAAACAATCGTCCCAAAAGTGATCAGGCTCTCCGCAATTCCAACATCTTACTATCCGGTCAGAACTTTGAACTGCGTTAACTTCTGCTTGACTAGTATCATTTAAATAGTCTGTACTATCAAAGCTATCAGGTACACTTACTTCGGCAATATGTCTACGGGGTACCATAGGATTTTGTGAACGAAAAGCTAGATTTCTACGCACATGTTCTTCACTTAAAAATGACTCACGCATTTGCACAAGTTTACGCAAGTGTGGGATTGAATGTACTGGTATATATAGTATTTCTTGACGTATGTCAGGGCGTAAATTGCGTGTCAAGATTTCAATTAACTCCATTTCTGGGACTTGAGATGGTAACCTATCCATTATGGAAGAAATTGCATCAAAATAGGAGTCAAAAGTTTCTCCTGGTTTTTGTTTGCGATTTCGAAGTTCTTCTTTAATATCGTAAGACGATTTAAAGTCTCTATATTGGCACTGAATAGCCTCGCAAAAATCATTCCAATTAATATTTCCGACACTCTTATGGTAGCGCCAATACCAATCTTTGGCCTTGCCACTTAAAATTATATTTAAATTTTTACATATTGGTGTAAAATTGCCATTGAAATGATCATTAGTAAGTGACCTTACTCTATAAAGAAATTCTTCAATATTCAGACCTGACGAGCCATCAAATCTAAGATTCCAACTCTGAATGATCGAAGTGACTTTCTCAGTATTCATGTTAAAACTATTAAAACTTTGTGAACCTGAGTTAAGATTACCATTCAGGGGCTGATTTACAGTATTATATGCATTTTCATTTCTACGATATGATTCTCGGTTTGGATTAAAATTATCAATGTTTTGATTCGATAACAAATTAACATTCTCTTGTCTTTCATTAGGATGTGAATTCAAATTGGCATTAATAGGAAAATGTTGACTTGGTAATATATTCAAATTAGTAAGTAATCTAGTCAGAGTATTCTCTATCACGTTATTCAACTGATCGCTATCTATTGTATTTCTCTGCCTACGATTATTTCTTGTTGAGGTTTGTCGGTTATTTAAATTTTGCGAATGGGTAGGTGTTGAAGGAAAAGTTTCTGTCGGTATTCTAGCTTGTTCTTCATCATTATCATAAGTACTAGATTCCAACAATGAACGTTGATTATTTTGACTACGAGTCGTAGGTCTCCCTATCATAGCTCCTCGAGGACGACCTCGTTTTGACGGTTTTGGAAAATTATTGAAACTATTGAAATTATGATTCTTTAAATTAGACAGATCGCAAGGAAGTTTGCACGTAGGACATTCAGCCGTGTTTGATAAAAATTGTTCGATACAACATCTATGAAAATTATGGTTACAATTTGTAATTATCATACACTCCTGATTTCCTAGCATTATCTTATTACAAATGGGGCAAAGTGACTCCTGACTTAAAGTTGGAGCTTCTAAAGGTGGCGGTGTTCTTGGTAAAGACATTTTTGTATATATTTATATAAAAATAAAAAGTTTTTATAAATATTTGCAAAGAAAATTATTTTATTCAAATTTTAATAGACAGTATTGTGTTTTCTTGTACAGATGATAAAAAAAGTAGGTGATTAAAATAGAGGTAAATATATTAAACAATACGATTGGGAAACAAAACTTGGCTATTTAATTGAATGTATGCATTAAATTGTTCTCGTAAAATTACACACCAGAAAAAAAACGAATTAAATTTTGATATGATCGTTATTCTTATTAAGGTAGGACATAAATTCGCTTCAGCAAAAAAAGTTATGTATTCACTGGCCAAAAAAAAGATACTGATAACTAGCCATTAAACAATATCAACAAAATATTTACATTCAACTTCAGATAAAAGAAAATTTTACGAATTTCTTACATAAATCAACGAAAGGACTATTAGATAGCTCATCGGTCGATACTACTCGATTGACAATGTCAAGTAATCGAAAATCCAGAAGAGGTCTAAAAGTTATTCGCTGAGATATCCAAGAAAATTCGTATTGTTTTATTTCATCGTATTAAAATGAAATCTACATTTAAATTTTATAAAAAAGAAATCAGAACCGAAAGCAATGTTATGGGTTTACCACTTTCGGCCCCACGTTGGGCGCCATTTACTACTGTAATGAACACGTTGTGTTATGGAATTAAAGTTCACTTTTTGACAAAGAAAGAATTCCGAAACTTTGGCAAGAGCAGGACTGCGGGAGCCATCGATAGACTAGCAACAGTCGGGCAAAGGGGGGGTTCTGTCCTCTCCTGAACCAAAAGTCTGTTTGCTACAGAGTTATTATTACAGACTCCCTTTTTAGTTAGATATTAAATTTATGAACTACTTTAAATGGACCGACTGACCATACAAATCAAAACATATGCCCGTATATGGTCTTATTAAAAAAAAAACACAAAACGTATTGTATATTTTACCACAATAAAAGGTTCTTCAAGATGGTAACGAAGAACTGGTCTCATCACCCTCCCAATTCCTATGCTCTAAAGACCTTTAATTTTATTAGAGCCCCTTAAGAAAACAGATCACCTACATTTTATATCATCTTAAGAAAACACAAGAAAAAAATACTTTTATCCAGACATATTTAATTTTAGAAAAAATTCATTTAAAAGATGATATAAGTTTTACAATTATTTGGGAATGCATTAAGCAAGATATCATAGAATAGTTAATAATAAACGTTTATATAAAACTGTTAACCTAGTTTAGTTTAACAAAAATTAACAAAATATGAAATTTAAATAAATTATAAAGAAATTTGGAATTTTAATAAATCATAAAGATTTTGTAAAAAGCCTTAAATTATATATGTATTCAAAAAATAATTCTCGAAAGTGGGAGCATTTAACATTTTATAAACAATACCGATATTTGTTTGCGTACACGATTATTTTTTTTGTTAGAATTGATATTTTAAATGGGTAACGATAGAAATTATATCACCAAATTATGATGATAAAGTAGAAATAAAAGGCATCATTAAAAAAAAAATACAAAAAAAAACAAGATAAAACAAAACAAAAGTGTTGATTTAAAATAAAAATTGTTTGTTTGTGTACATTGTACATGCAAGGGTTATATGTATGTATATAAGTACCTTTGTAAAACAATTTTAAGAAATTATTTATGTTTGTACGAATGTAAATACAAAGAATACAAATAGATCTGCATGTAGGTAACAATTGAGTGAAATGATGCGTTTTATTTCATACATGTATGCACTAATTTTGTTCTATTTATTTGTTGCACTCACCAGTTGCGATGTTCGATGACGTGAAGGCCTCCAAGAGATCGATGTGTGGTTGGTGTTGTTGCTGTAAGTCTTAAATATTATTAATGCAGGTCATGTTTTTCTAACTTTGAACCCAAAAATTTTGATTTTATGAATTTATTGAAATAAAGTAAACTGTTATCATGCTCTCGCTTTGTATACAAATAAATTTGTAGAGAAGAAAAAAAAACTTAATTAAATGTTTGAGCAAATATAAATATAAAAACAAAAAAAATACAATTAGAAGAAGTTACCTAAATGTAACATAGTGGTTTAATATTATTAATCTTTTTGATTAACTTTAGTAAAATGGTAGAATAAATTTATATTAAAAGGTTATTTGAATTAACATAATAGTTTGTATCTTTGAAAATTCTAATACTTATTAAAGCAAATATGGGCTTTTAATTGTGCAAAATTGAAATTTTTAAAGTTAGAATATAAATTGAAAAAAAAAATTGAAACTTAATAATTTAAATTATATGCATTTGATATCTAAGGTTATAAGAAAATCTCCATTAATTTTAGTAGCAAAATAAAGTAGTTTGTTGAAGAAGTGCAGGTTCTTTTAATAATGTTTCTTCCACAATGTGGGTATAATTAACCAAGATTTTGGGTTCTTCTGATAAGGTATACTTATTAGTTTTGGTATTTAAATTGAATGTGTGTGGAGTATTGTGGGAGAGAACAATTATGAGTCGATCCAACGTTGGTGTGCGATACTCATTTGTTCCTTCTTTATCTAATTGTTCAAAGCAAAATCGGTGTTGATGTCTCATAAAAACCAGTTGCTAGAATAGTTAGATTTGATTTTTACACAGAAAACAGTAAGCCGACTTTGTGACGTGATCTTAAAAAAAAAAATATTCAACCGAACATAACACTTTAGTATTTAGAAACATGTGGATTGAAAAAAATGTTAATAATACCTTTCAATTACTGATCTCTCCCAGAATTTACAATTATTAATCAACGGGGTTGATTGTTCCAAATTGTTCACTATTTGGTGACGAACAAACTTTGGTACTAACAAAAGTGAAGGTGTTTCTTCGATTCTAAGAATTTAATAAAATCCGTCGTAATTTCCAATACCCCGATTTGTGTTAAAACAAGTGCTCGATATTTGTTTAAACAAATTAGGTAATGTTCAAAAGTTTATAAATTTTATGAATTATTTAATTGAAATTGAACTTTTCAGATTTACGATCTTCAACAAAATGGTCGAGAACCGGATATTAATATTTCTAGAAAAATGTGTTTCAATGACTTGTGAAATGCATGAATGATTGAATGCTTGAAAAGTTTCGTTAAAATTTCATGTGGCATCTTTAAAAAGCTTGTGAAGACATCTGTACAGATGTCGCTCGAAATAAAAATATGAATTACAGTGACAGACAAAATTGTGTATAAGAAAAATGTAAAAACCATATATTGTAATTTTAAGTTAGCTGAGATTAAATAAAATATATAAATATAAACAGATTTGTGCAAATTAAAATTTTAGCTAAACCGTACATTACACGTTATAAAAGAATTTAGAATCATCCTCAAAAAAATTTAAATTTTCGAAAAATTTAAATTTCTCTAGCAGAACTCGCACTGTTAAAGGTTATGACCACGGACCATGATAGACCAACACCCTACCTAAATATTCCAGCAAGATTCATCCGCCCATCTTCTCCCATTTCCAAGAAATTTAGATCATCCTCCCAAGAAATTTAAATTTCCGAAAAATTTTAATTTCTCTATCAAAACTCGCACTGTTAAGGGTTATGACCATGGGTTATGATAGAAAAACACCTTGGCTATAAATTCCAGCAATTTCCATCTGCCCATCTTCTCCCGTTTTCCATGAATTTAGATTCGTCCATCCATAATAATTAAATTTTAAAAATTCCGCAAAAGTATAAAACTATGTTTGACATTTATGATTTGACTTAGTTTTTGGAAAAAACGGGAGATTAGTTCCCGTTTCAATCATTAGTGGTACATTAGGTTCAACCGTGTGGTTATTATTCCATTTTGAATACACTTTCCTTGATTTACAATGTTTAACGGTGTCATGTAAACTTTTAAACATAACTCTGTTAACTCAACTGGTTTGTGTCTAGGGTTATAAATTTCGAAATTTAACTTCACACACATTATTAAATTAGTATATCTTTATCTATCTACTATTAATATTTGCAATTATTATTATGAATTTTCAATTACCCAAGCAGTTTTGAGATGCTTTAATACTTCAAAATATCATGGACTACAAACAATTGTAAGGTGTATTTACTTTACGCAATAATTAAAATTTCTATAATAAACATTTTAAAATAATTTACGTAGTTGTTCTGTTATTTCCACATTTTTTCGCTAACGAAGTAGCGGGTTGCATGCTAGTTCTACATAAAATTGTTCGAATTATTCGTTAGTCGAAAATGGTAATGTTTAAATTGTTCGAATAATTATTCGTAAGAAATTATTCGATTAATCGAACGATCATTAGTCGAACCTAGTCAATAGAGCTGGATACCCTACTGTCACCGATAAGCATCTTCGCCCTCTCCTGTACGCGGTCGAGTAACTCCAAAATAGACTTCGAAGCACCGGCCCACACATGAGAGTTGTATTCCATTTTAGGTCGGATATAAGTGGTGTAAATAGTAAGGAGATCAGATGGAGTGAAGTATTTCTTACACCGTTTTAGAAAACCAAGGCACTTGAATGCTTCTTTCGACACTCGAAAAATGTGTTTTGTCCAGCGGACATCGCACTGAATACTCATGCCTAGAACGTCAAGAGCTTCTGATTCCTTAATATTTACACCACTCATAAAAACAGATGGAGCAACATGATCTGTTGTGCGTTTGTGGGTTAACATACAACATTGAGTCTTGCGTGCATTAAAATCGACTCTATTCGCACAACCCCATTCAGAGATTGTCACAAGATCTTGGTTGAGCGTATCATTCATATTTTGCCTCATTGCCCCAATCTCCGACAGGTTGGTCTATAATTGAATGCATATGAATGACAAATGTTGCTGTCATCTGCAAAAGAGTAGATATGGTTGGAAGTTTGACGCAGAAGGTCGTTTATAAAGATAAGAAATAGAGTAGGAGAATGAACGGAGCCTTGCGGTACCCCTGAATTGATCTTGAACTCGTTTGATGAAATTCCATCTATAACAACTCGTATAGTACGATCTCTGAGAAAGCTCGATATAAATCGACAGAAGTTATTACCAACACCAAAAGCAATAAGTTTTGTTAAAAGCGCACCATGTCATACTCTATCAAACGCTTTAGAAATATCTAGAGCCATCACTTTACTTTCGCCAAAAACGGTGTATGGAACGACACCATTTTTCTGATAGGAAGGCTAGCAAGTCTCCCGTAGAGCGTCCTCTACGAAAGCCATACTGCCGGTCGCTGAGTAAATTGTTGGACTCTAAATATTTCACAAGATGGTAGTTAACCATACTCTCCATACTTTGGAAAGTGCAGAACAAATTGCTATTGGGCGATAATTTTCAGGGTTGTTAGCCTCTCCCTTTTTAGGAATTGGCGTTACATTAGCAACCTTCCAACATGCTGGAAATTTGCCGGCACGGTATAAAGTGCTGAAATGGTTAGCTAATGGACGAGCTAGCTACGAAGAACACTGCTTCAACACCAGTGCTGGTATACCATCAGGCCCAGGAGACTTATTTATGTTGAGATCCGCTAAAACCCTTTTAACTGTGCTCCCCCGGGGAGCAGTTTCGGCATTTTTGTTGTTACGCCAGATTCTGAATGCTTCCTCTCTAGATCTGATTGCAATTTTGCCGTGGCATTGACACTATTGTCTAAGAAACAAAGTTTCCAATTAAAATGCCGAAAGAACTCGTTTCGTAGCTGGCCGTGAAACGATACGAAGTTCAGAGAGCGAAAAGGAGGCGGAAATAGTGCAATGATCTGAATTGCCAAGAGGTGCAAAAACATCTACTTCATACTTGTCAGGGTGCAAAGTTAGAAAAAGGTCGAGGGTGTTATTTTTGTGCCCATCAACGTATGAAATATGTGTTGGTTCATTTACTAATTGCGCAAGGTCTTTGTGCGCCGCGAATAGTTCAACATATTGGCCTTCTGTAGTTGTATGACTTGAATGGCGAAGCCAAGAGGAGTTGTGAACATTAAAATCACCAGCAACAACAATTTCACTGTTAGGACAACTCTCGAGAATCTTCGATATGGAATCGGAAAGGGCATCGAAGCTAGATATAGTATATCCCTTCCCGAATTTGGACTTCTATAAAAAAACCCGAAGTGCAAACAGTTTGTCCTGATTTTGAACTTAACCCAGAGATAGTTAAATTCTACATCATACGTACCTAATGATTGCTGGTACTGGTACACGACTTCATTGCGTATGACAATGCCCCGATGAAAATTAAAAAGCGATAGAAAGTGATACCCAGGTATCTGAAAATCCTATGGATCAGCATTCTCGGATACATGGGCGTAAACGGAGAAAAATTCGATCGTATATTGCAGAAGTCAATCCGGAAGCTACCTGTTATTTCAATATTCAGAAAATTCAAATAAAGTGTCTATTTCTATGATATAAGTAACAATGATATTAATTGCTGTTATTAAGACTCGTTTAGTGACCAGTGTTATACCTTCGTCACTAAACAGTCAAACAACAATTAATACAATTGTACCAATATCACAAAAATTTAAGGATTAAGGAAAAAACGGACAATTAGGACGGGGAAATAATTACACAATGACGAGAGGCCATAAAAGCCCTGATCTGGTCATTGAGACAGAGAAACGGCCCGTAGTGCCAACACTATTGCTGTTGTATCAACACTGTTCTCTGAGAGGATATTTTTTTTGTTGATTGTTTTGATATTATCAATATTGGACGGATCACGACATTTATTTGCTGACAAAATAAAAATGCGTGTATACGCGACTGACGACAGAACACTACTAAAAATTATTTTTTAATTATTTCAATACAAATTTCAAATGAAATTTCAAAAACAAAATAGTTGAAGAACAACTAAGAAAAATTATCAATATAACAATTCACAAACATGTGAATTAAAAAATTTTTTAGTAATTTCAGTTGATCACCAACAAGTTTTATTAATTATTTAATAACATTTGCAATTTTTTCTGTGTAAGTTATAAGAGATAATTGAAAGGTACGACAAGGTTTTTTGGTAGTGCTCGACAAGGAGATTCTATATATGTAATGGTTTTGAAATCGGAACACAAACGAAGAAATAGGGTCGTTTTTAAAAATTGAACATACCCGAGGTGTCCTACTTTGGGGAATCCTACTTTGGGGAATGCGGTCAAAATTCAAAACTTAAACTCAACAACACTTCTTCTTTGCGCATGTCAAATTCCATTCAAATCGGACTAAGGGTTTAGAAGTTACAGATTTATTTCCCTATTTTTTTTCTCATACCACTGCTCAACGTGTATAAAAAGTTGAAAATCGAATCTTTACAAAATAACAAATTTCTCATTGATTTTTAACTTAACAGAAATCTTTTTAAATAAACTACAATCAGTTAATGTAACCTGTAGCCCGTTTCTGTATTTCTCGAATTCCGCATGAAACGATTGAATTGCAACAAAAACAGTGTAAAATGAAACAAAATATGTTTTTTCTCGCACAAGTGTTTCTGTATCTTGACTTTGAGAGAATTATCTGTCATTTAAATAATTTTCCAGCAATTATTGGAAGCATGTGAGAAAAAGTATTTCTGTAACAATATTTTGCGAAAAGTTTCTCACAAGAACTGTCAAAACAAGTCACAATTGAAATTGGTGCGAGAAAACCAAAATTTAACAAAATATTGTTATTTTTATTTTCTTTTATATACCTAAATATGTAGAGCAAATCAGGCGAAAAGTAAGTATCAGAGTTTAAATAAAATAATTATGTATATATACATAATTATTTTATATATACACATGTATGTAAACAATAATGTGTTTGTAAAATATTTTTTTAATTTTAATACAGAATAGAAAGAATTTCTAAACAGCAAAATTATGAAGATCAATAAAACGCAATTGTTATATTTTAGTATTTAAAATTGGTTTAGAATTTCATTCACTGTTTTGGTTTTATTATAATTTATTTCATTTGTTGACGTTTCGCTTGCATTTGACACAAAATTATCTCAGTCAAATGGAATTGATTATGCAACGCTATGCAATATGATTTTCAACAGCACTGATTTTGATCAAGATCTAAAAGATATGAAGTTAATGTTAGAAGGGTGCTGAAATTTAATGCTAAAATAATATTTCCACAATCATATGATATCATGTGATATTTAAAAATTGCAAATAATGAAATCATATTCAAATAACCATTTATTTTGCTAAGTAAACGAATTCCAACCCACAGGAAGACAACTGTAAATAATATTAAATTTGACACTGTTCCTATTTCATAGATTCAGCTTACGTGATTACTAAGCTATAGCAATTTTTTACTATTTTAATTTTTTATTTAAGGACCAGACGGCCTGAGTAACTAGATATGTCTATCAGACTCGAATAAATACAAATTACGTTAATTGACCTTCCATATCATACGACTGCACTATTTTAAGCATAAATGACCTGCTTCGAAAAGCATAGGCGCTTAATTTATTTTTGTAAATAATATATGGTTTATTGTATTGGTTTCTCCTTATTATATTTGCATCATAAAATTATCTTTTGGAGGTTGCAATAGTCATAAATGTCCACATGTGTTCGTTTGGGTAGCATCAAATATATGATGTCAGCTTACATGGATCAGCCTTGATTATTTCAATGTCTAACATTTTAGTTTTATTTCAATAAAAGCCATTTCAAAACTAGCCATCAAAATTATTTCGGCACTCTAATCATAACACAATTCTTATGCCCCAATTCTGTTAGACGAATTTGAGTTATTAGTTTTGAATTCTATAAAACAATAATGGTTGTTGTCTAGGATTATGACACTTAATAACGTGAAATATTTGATTCAGTAAAATATTGTGGACGATTTTAAATATCAAAACAGACGAAAACAATTTTGTTGTCTTCTAGAGTAGTTTGAGTAGTTTTTCTTTTGTTGGTTTTATTTCAAAAACGGACATTCTTCAAGTTAAAAGAAAACAATTGCACCATAAAACTAATCTATCTATCTATTTATCTATGTATTCATCTATTTATCTACTTATCTATTTATGTATGTATCTATTAATCTATTTTTCTATTCAACTATTTATCTATTTTTCTATTTATCTACTAATCTATTTATTTATTCATCTATTTGTCTACTAATCTATTTATCTACTAATCTATTTATCTATTCATCTATTTATCTATTTATCTATTTATCTATTTATCTCCTTATCTATGTATCTATTCATCTATCTATTTATCTACTTGTATATTTATCTATTTATTTATCTATTTATATATTAATTAGGGTATTCAATCGATTAACCGTTAATCGGTTAACCGATTAATTTTGTATGGTTAACTGTTCGAATAATTTGAAATTGCCGATTTTCAAATAACAAATAAACCGATTAATTTGTGTCGATTAACCGAAATTTCTTTTTTTTTTGCACTTTAAATATGTTTTTTGTATTTATTTTTCCGTTTCAATTCAAATACAAATTTCATTTTAAAATTAGATTTTTTTTTGAAGATTGAACATCATTTTAAATAAACATGATTAGTGAGTATGTATAATAACTGACATATTTAATTTACATGTATTTGAAACTTTGTATTTACATGTATAGACGAAACTTTTTTTGAATTAGTCTTTTATCATAACTAAACGAAACTATTAAATTAATCAAAATCTAAAACAATCCAAAAAGGAATATTCTTTATCATGCTTTTGATTTCTTCAACATATACAATCAGCGAGAGTTTCTTCCAAGAAAAGTTTTATTAAATCTAAAGAAAAAAATCGTTTAAATTGTATTCTTTTTATAAAAGATTATTTCAGAAGATCTCACTAATACCCTAAAAAACTCACACATCGCTCATTTACTGCAACAACGTCATAATAAAAAAAATTCGTTTCGAGAAAAACGTTTTTGAATATTTCATGACATTTTAATATTTCTTAAATCAATTTTCAACAAATCATGCTATTTCAGAAATATAAATAGTAGATGTTAATATCTTTCTAATCTGTGTTTAACCTAAATTTTTATTTATCAAATATACGAGAAAACATGAATTTTCATTTTGATGTTTACAACTAAAAAAAAACACTCATACAAAAAATTAAAAATTAAATTAAGAACAGCTCGTATTTTGTAGTACTCAGTTCATAAAACACGGATTTTGAGTTATGACGTTGTTGCAGCAAATAGGCGATATGTTTACAAAACTGATCTCAAATACCTTATTTGCTGTTTTTAATATTTTTGTACACAAAATTCGTTGTTGTATTTTCAATTTAAAATGAAAATAGAAATTATTCGGTTAATCGAATAATTTTAAATTAACCGATTATTAACCGAATAAATCTAAACCTCGATTAATTATTTGCTCGATTAACCGATTAAACCAGAAACCCGATTAATTCAATACCCTAATATTTATATATTTATATATTTATATATTTATATATTTATATATTTATATATTTATATATTTATATATTTATATATTTATATATTTATATATTTATATATTTATATATTTATATATTTATATATTTATATATTTATATATTTATATATTTATATATTTATATATTTATATATTTATATATTTATATATTTATATATTTATATATTTATATATTTATATATTTATATATTTATATATTTATATATTTATATATTTATATATTTATATATTTATATATTTATATATTTATATATTTATATATTTATATATTTATATATTTATATATTTATATATTTATATATTTATATATTTATATATTTATATATTTATATATTTATATATTTATATATTTATATATTTATATATTTATATATTTATATATTTATATATTTATATATTTATATATTTATATATTTATATATTTATATATTTATATATTTATATATTTATATATTTATATATTTATATATTTATATATTTATATATTTATATATTTATATATTTATATATTTATATATTTATATATTTATATATTTATATATTTATATATTTATATATTTATATATTTATATATTTATATATTTATATATTTATATATTTATATATTTATATATTTATATATTTATATATTTATATATTTATATATTTATATATTTATATATTTATATATTTATATATTTATATATTTATATATTTATATATTTATATATTTATATATTTATATATTTATATATTTATATATTTATATATTTATATATTTATATATTTATATATTTATATATTTATATATTTATATATTTATATATTTATATATTTATATATTTATATATTTATATATTTATATATTTATATATTTATATATTTATATATTTATATATTTATATATTTATATATTTATATATTTATATATTTATATATTTATATATTTATATATTTATATATTTATATATTTATATATTTATATATTTATATATTTATATATTTATATATTTATATATTTATATATTTATATATTTATATATTTATATATTTATATATTTATATATTTATATATTTATATATTTATATATTTATATATTTATATATTTATATATTTATATATTTATATATTTATATATTTATATATTTATATATTTATATATTTATATATTTATATATTTATATATTTATATATTTATATATTTATATATTTATATATTTATATATTTATATATTTATATATTTATATATTTATATATTTATATATTTATATATTTATATATTTATATATTTATATATTTATATATTTATATATTTATATATTTATATATTTATATATTTATATATTTATATATTTATATATTTATATATTTATATATTTATATATTTATATATTTATATATTTATATATTTATATATTTATATATTTATATATTTATATATTTATATATTTATATATTTATATATTTATATATTTATATATTTATATATTTATATATTTATATATTTATATATTTATATATTTATATATTTATATATTTATATATTTATATATTTATATATTTATATATTTATATATTTATATATTTATATATTTATATATTTATATATTTATATATTTATATATTTATATATTTATATATTTATATATTTATATATTTATATATTTATATATTTATATATTTATATATTTATATATTTATATATTTATATATTTATATATTTATATATTTATATATTTATATATTTATATATTTATATATTTATATATTTATATATTTATATATTTATATATTTATATATTTATATATTTATATATTTATATATTTATATATTTATATATTTATATATTTATATATTTATATATTTATATATTTATATATTTATATATTTATATATTTATATATTTATATATTTATATATTTATATATTTATATATTTATATATTTATATATTTATATATTTATATATTTATATATTTATATATTTATATATTTATATATTTATATATTTATATATTTATATATTTATATATTTATATATTTATATATTTATATATTTATATATTTATATATTTATATATTTATATATTTATATATTTATATATTTATATATTTATATATTTATATATTTATATATTTATATATTTATATATTTATATATTTATATATTTATATATTTATATATTTATATATTTATATATTTATATATTTATATATTTATATATTTATATATTTATATATTTATATATTTATATATTTATATATTTATATATTTATATATTTATATATTTATATATTTATATATTTATATATTTATATATTTATATATTTATATATTTATATATTTATATATTTATATATTTATATATTTATATATTTATATATTTATATATTTATATATTTATATATTTATATATTTATATATTTATATATTTATATATTTATATATTTATATATTTATATATTTATATATTTATATATTTATATATTTATATATTTATATATTTATATATTTATATATTTATATATTTATATATTTATATATTTATATATTTATATATTTATATATTTATATATTTATATATTTATATATTTATATATTTATATATTTATATATTTATATATTTATATATTTATATATTTATATATTTATATATTTATATATTTATATATTTATATATTTATATATTTATATATTTATATATTTATATATTTATATATTTATATATTTATATATTTATATATTTATATATTTATATATTTATATATTTATATATTTATATATTTATATATTTATATATTTATATATTTATATATTTATATATTTATATATTTATATATTTATATATTTATATATTTATATATTTATATATTTATATATTTATATATTTATATATTTATATATTTATATATTTATATATTTATATATTTATATATTTATATATTTATATATTTATATATTTATATATTTATATATTTATATATTTATATATTTATATATTTATATATTTATATATTTATATATTTATATATTTATATATTTATATATTTATATATTTATATATTTATATATTTATATATTTATATATTTATATATTTATATATTTATATATTTATATATTTATATATTTATATATTTATATATTTATATATTTATATATTTATATATTTATATATTTATATATTTATATATTTATATATTTATATATTTATATATTTATATATTTATATATTTATATATTTATATATTTATATATTTATATATTTATATATTTATATATTTATATATTTATATATTTATATATTTATATATTTATATATTTATATATTTATATATTTATATATTTATATATTTATATATTTATATATTTATATATTTATATATTTATATATTTATATATTTATATATTTATATATTTATATATTTATATATTTATATATTTATATATTTATATATTTATATATTTATATATTTATATATTTATATATTTATATATTTATATATTTATATATTTATATATTTATATATTTATATATTTATATATTTATATATTTATATATTTATATATTTATATATTTATATATTTATATATTTATATATTTATATATTTATATATTTATATATTTATATATTTATATATTTATATATTTATATATTTATATATTTATATATTTATATATTTATATATTTATATATTTATATATTTATATATTTATATATTTATATATTTATATATTTATATATTTATATATTTATATATTTATATATTTATATATTTATATATTTATATATTTATATATTTATATATTTATATATTTATATATTTATATATTTATATATTTATATATTTATATATTTATATATTTATATATTTATATATTTATATATTTATATATTTATATATTTATATATTTATATATTTATATATTTATATATTTATATATTTATATATTTATATATTTATATATTTATATATTTATATATTTATATATTTATATATTTATATATTTATATATTTATATATTTATATATTTATATATTTATATATTTATATATTTATATATTTATATATTTATATATTTATATATTTATATATTTATATATTTATATATTTATATATTTATATATTTATATATTTATATATTTATATATTTATATATTTATATATTTATATATTTATATATTTATATATTTATATATTTATATATTTATATATTTATATATTTATATATTTATATATTTATATATTTATATATTTATATATTTATATATTTATATATTTATATATTTATATATTTATATATTTATATATTTATATATTTATATATTTATATATTTATATATTTATATATTTATATATTTATATATTTATATATTTATATATTTATATATTTATATATTTATATATTTATATATTTATATATTTATATATTTATATATTTATATATTTATATATTTATATATTTATATATTTATATATTTATATATTTATATATTTATATATTTATATATTTATATATTTATATATTTATATATTTATATATTTATATATTTATATATTTGGGGGATTTCATGTCAAGTGAACCAACTTTTGAAATCGATGTCTTCCGATCGGGATGAAATTTGCACCAAGGTTAGCTCTATTGGATAGTAACTCAGACACAATTTTTCAACAACATCGGTCGAGAACTCTCTGAGTTATAGGGGGTAAAATTTTGACAATTTGGTCAAACAGGGGTTTTTTCTTATCCATGTAACTTATTACCTATTGTTCTTAGCAAAATGTGTTCCAAATAGTATAGATAGCTATTTCTTCGATCTTTCGAAAAAAAATATTTAAAAAAAAAAATAAAAAATTTTTAATATTTTTTTTCCGAAATCAAAAACTTTTTTGACTTTTTTTTAAAATACGCTATTTTTTTTTATTTTTTTTTTTTTCTTAAAATAAAGTTTAGATATTTTTCTTGAACACCTACTTGGTCGCTTAGTGGGATGCGAGTGGGATATCTATCAAAATAAATATTTTGTAACTCAAAACATAAAATTTTTGACTTTTTTTGCAAAATCAAAAACTTTGTTGACTTTTTTTTTTCAAAATGGACCCTTTTTTAATCTTTTTTTTTAGGTCAAACAAAAGCTTAGATATTATCCTTGAAGACCCTTTTGGTCGCTTAGTGGGATGCGAGTGGGATATCTATCAAAATAAATATTTTTTAACTCAAGACTTACAATTTTTGACTTTTTTTTTTGCAAATACGATTTATTTTCCAAATGGGCCCTTTTTTTAAAATTTTTTTTGTAGTCAAAATAAAGCTTAGGTCCATTCCTTTAAGATATTTTTAGTCCCTTAGTGGGATGCGAGTAGGATATCTATCAAAATAAATATTTTGTAACGCAAGACATACAATTTTTTAATTTTTTTTTGCAAAATCAAAATTTTTTTCCAATATGGGCCCTTTTTTAATTTTTTTTTTTTGCTCAAAAGAAAGCCTAGGTCCATTCCTTTAAGATATTTTTAGTCCCTTAGTGGGATGCGAGTGGGATATCTATCAAAATAAATATTTTGTAACGCAAGGCATACAATTTTTTAATTTTTTTTTGCAAAATCGAAATTTTTTTCCAATATGGGACTTTTTTTTAAAAATTTTTTTTGCTCAAAAGAAAGCTTAGGTCTTTTCCTTTAAGACCTATTTTGTCACTTAGGAAGATGTGAGTAGGATATCTATTAAAATAAAAATGTTGTAACTCAAGACATTCAATTATTGACTTTTTTTTTGCAAATTCGAATTTTTTTTCAAAATGGGCCCTTTTTTAAAAATTTTTTTTTAGTCAAAAGAAAGCTTAGGTCCATTCCTTTAAGATATTTTAGGTCCCTTAGTGGGATACGAGTGGGATATCTATCAAAATAAATATTTTGTAACTCAAGATATACAATTTTTGATTTTTTGGCAAAATCAAAAACTTTTTTGACTTTTTTTTAAAATGGGCCCTTTTTGTAATTTTTTTTTTTGCTATAAAGAAAGCTTAGGCCTATTCCTTTAAGATGGTTTTGATCGCTTAGTGGGATGCGAGTGGGATATATATCAAAATAAATGTTTTGTAACTCAAGACATACAATTTTTGTGTTAAAACATTTATTTTGATAGATATCCCACTCGCATCCCACTAAGGGACTAAAAATATCTTAAAGGAATGGACCTAGGCTTTCTTTTGAGCAAAAAAAAAAATTAAAAAAGGGCCCATATTGGAAAAAAATTTTGATTTTGCAAAAAAAAATTAAAAAATTGTATGTCTTGCGTTACAAAATATTTATTTTGATAGATATCCCACTCGCATCCCACTAAGGGACTAAAAATATCTTAAAGGAATGGACCTAAGCTTTATTTTGACTACAAAAAAAATTTTAAAAAAAGGGCCCATTAGGAAAAAAAATCGTATTTGCAAAAAAAAAAGTCAAAAATTGTAAGTCTTGAGTTAAAAAATATTTATTTTGATAGATATCCCACTCGCATCCCACTAAGCGACCAAAAGGGTCTTCAAGGATAATATCTAAGCTTTTGTTTGACCTAAAAAAAAAGATTAAAAAAGGGTCCATTTTGAAAAAAAAAAGTCAACAAAGTTTTTGATTTTGCAAAAAAAGTCAAAAATTTTATGTTTTGAGTTACAAAATATTTATTTTGATAGATATCCCACTCGCATCCCACTAAGCGACCAAGTAGATGTTCAAGGAAAATATCTAAACTTTATTTTAAGAAAAAAAAAAAAATAAAAAAAATGACGTATTTTAAAAAAAAGTCAAAAAAGTTTTTGATTTCGGAAAAAAAATATTAAAAATTTTTTATTTTTTTTTTAAATATTTTTTTTCGAAAGATCGAAGAAATAGCTATCTATACTATTTGGGACACATTTTGCTAAGAACAATAGGTAATAAGTTACATGGATAAGAAAAAACCCCTGTTTGACCAAATTGTCAAAATTTTACCCCCTATAACTCAGAGAGTTCTCGACCGATGTTGTTGAAAAATTGTGTCTGAGTTACTATCCAATAGAGCTAACCTTGGTGCAAATTTCATCCCGATCGGAAGACATCGATTTCAAAAGTTGGTTCACTTGACATGAAATCCCCCATTTATATATTTATATATTTATATATTTATATATTTATATATTTATATATTTATATATTTATATATTTATATATTTATATATTTATATATTTATATATTTATATATTTATATATTTATATATTTATATATTTATATATTTATATATTTATATATTTATATATTTATATATTTATATATTTATATATTTATATATTTATATATTTATATATTTATATATTTATATATTTATATATTTATATATTTATATATTTATATATTTATATATTTATATATTTATATATTTATATATTTATATATTTATATATTTATATATTTATATATTTATATATTTATATATTTATATATTTATATATTTATATATTTATATATTTATATATTTATATATTTATATATTTATATATTTATATATTTATATATTTATATATTTATATATTTATATATTTATATATTTATATATTTATATATTTATATATTTATATATTTATATATTTATATATTTATATATTTATATATTTATATATTTATATATTTATATATTTATATATTTATATATTTATATATTTATATATTTATATATTTATATATTTATATATTTATATATTTATATATTTATATATTTATATATTTATATATTTATATATTTATATATTTATATATTTATATATTTATATATTTATATATTTATATATTTATATATTTATATATTTATATATTTATATATTTATATATTTATATATTTATATATTTATATATTTATATATTTATATATTTATATATTTATATATTTATATATTTATATATTTATATATTTATATATTTATATATTTATATATTTATATATTTATATATTTATATATTTATATATTTATATATTTATATATTTATATATTTATATATTTATATATTTATATATTTATATATTTATATATTTATATATTTATATATTTATATATTTATATATTTATATATTTATATATTTATATATTTATATATTTATATATTTATATATTTATATATTTATATATTTATATATTTATATATTTATATATTTATATATTTATATATTTATATATTTATATATTTATATATTTATATATTTATATATTTATATATTTATATATTTATATATTTATATATTTATATATTTATATATTTATATATTTATATATTTATATATTTATATATTTATATATTTATATATTTATATATTTATATATTTATATATTTATATATTTATATATTTATATATTTATATATTTATATATTTATATATTTATATATTTATATATTTATATATTTATATATTTATATATTTATATATTTATATATTTATATATTTATATATTTATATATTTATATATTTATATATTTATATATTTATATATTTATATATTTATATATTTATATATTTATATATTTATATATTTATATATTTATATATTTATATATTTATATATTTATATATTTATATATTTATATATTTATATATTTATATATTTATATATTTATATATTTATATATTTATATATTTATATATTTATATATTTATATATTTATATATTTATATATTTATATATTTATATATTTATATATTTATATATTTATATATTTATATATTTATATATTTATATATTTATATATTTATATATTTATATATTTATATATTTATATATTTATATATTTATATATTTATATATTTATATATTTATATATTTATATATTTATATATTTATATATTTATATATTTATATATTTATATATTTATATATTTATATATTTATATATTATATATTTATATATTATATGTTTATATATTTATATATTTATATATTTATATATTTATATATTTATATATTTATATATTTATATATTTATATATTTATATATTTATATATTTATATATTTATATATTTATATATTTATATATTTATATATTTATATATTTATATATTTATATATTTATATATTTATATATTTATATATTTATATATTTATATATTTATATATTTATATATTTATATATTTATATATTTATATATTTATATATTTATATATTTATATATTTATATATTTATATATTTATATATTTATATATTTATATATTTATATATTTATATATTTATATATTTATATATTTATATATTTATATATTTATATATTTATATATTTATATATTTATATATTTATATATTTATATATTTATATATTTATATATTTATATATTTATATATTTATATATTTATATATTTATATATTTATATATTTATATATTTATATATTTATATATTTATATATTTATATATTTATATATTTATATATTTATATATTTATATATTTATATATTTATATATTTATATATTTATATATTTATATATTTATATATTTATATATTTATATATTTATATATTTATATATTTATATATTTATATATTTATATATTTATATATTTATATATTTATATATTTATATATTTATATATTTATATATTTATATATTTATATATTTATATATTTATATATTTATATATTTATATATTTATATATTTATATATTTATATATTTATATATTTATATATTTATATATTTATATATTTATATATTTATATATTTATATATTTATATATTTATATATTTATATATTTATATATTTATATATTTATATATTTATATATTTATATATTTATATATTTATATATTTATATATTTATATATTTATATATTTATATATTTATATATTTATATATTTATATATTTATATATTTATATATTTATATATTTATATATTTATATATTTATATATTTATATATTTATATATTTATATATTTATATATTTATATATTTATATATTTATATATTTATATATTTATATATTTATATATTTATATATTTATATATTTATATATTTATATATTTATATATTTATATATTTATATATTTATATATTTATATATTTATATATTTATATATTTATATATTTATATATTTATATATTTATATATTTATATATTTATATATTTATATATTTATATATTTATATATTTATATATTTATATATTTATATATTTATATATTTATATATTTATATATTTATATATTTATATATTTATATATTTATATATTTATATATTTATATATTTATATATTTATATATTTATATATTTATATATTTATATATTTATATATTTATATATTTATATATTTATATATTTATATATTTATATATTTATATATTTATATATTTATATATTTATATATTTATATATTTATATATTTATATATTTATATATTTATATATTTATATATTTATATATTTATATATTTATATATTTATATATTTATATATTTATATATTTATATATTTATATATTTATATATTTATATATTTATATATTTATATATTTATATATTTATATATTTATATATTTATATATTTATATATTTATATATTTATATATTTATATATTTATATATTTATATATTTATATATTTATATATTTATATATTTATATATTTATATATTTATATATTTATATATTTATATATTTATATATTTATATATTTATATATTTATATATTTATATATTTATATATTTATATATTTATATATTTATATATTTATATATTTATATATTTATATATTTATATATTTATATATTTATATATTTATATATTTATATATTTATATATTTATATATTTATATATTTATATATTTATATATTTATATATTTATATATTTATATATTTATATATTTATATATTTATATATTTATATATTTATATATTTATATATTTATATATTTATATATTTATATATTTATATATTTATATATTTATATATTTATATATTTATATATTTATATATTTATATATTTATATATTTATATATTTATATATTTATATATTTATATATTTATATATTTATATATTTATATATTTATATATTTATATATTTATATATTTATATATTTATATATTTATATATTTATATATTTATATATTTATATATTTATATATTTATATATTTATATATTTATATATTTATATATTTATATATTTATATATTTATATATTTATATATTTATATATTTATATATTTATATATTTATATATTTATATATTTATATATTTATATATTTATATATTTATATATTTATATATTTATATATTTATATATTTATATATTTATATATTTATATATTTATATATTTATATATTTATATATTTATATATTTATATATTTATATATTTATATATTTATATATTTATATATTTATATATTTATATATTTATATATTTATATATTTATATATTTATATATTTATATATTTATATATTTATATATTTATATATTTATATATTTATATATTTATATATTTATATATTTATATATTTATATATTTATATATTTATATATTTATATATTTATATATTTATATATTTATATATTTATATATTTATATATTTATATATTTATATATTTATATATTTATATATTTATATATTTATATATTTATATATTTATATATTTATATATTTATATATTTATATATTTATATATTTATATATTTATATATTTATATATTTATATATTTATATATTTATATATTTATATATTTATATATTTATATATTTATATATTTATATATTTATATATTTATATATTTATATATTTATATATTTATATATTTATATATTTATATATTTATATATTTATATATTTATATATTTATATATTTATATATTTATATATTTATATATTTATATATTTATATATTTATATATTTATATATTTATATATTTATATATTTATATATTTATATATTTATATATTTATATATTTATATATTTATATATTTATATATTTATATATTTATATATTTATATATTTATATATTTATATATTTATATATTTATATATTTATATATTTATATATTTATATATTTATATATTTATATATTTATATATTTATATATTTATATATTTATATATTTATATATTTATATATTTATATATTTATATATTTATATATTTATATATTTATATATTTATATATTTATATATTTATATATTTATATATTTATATATTTATATATTTATATATTTATATATTTATATATTTATATATTTATATATTTATATATTTATATATTTATATATTTATATATTTATATATTTATATATTTATATATTTATATATTTATATATTTATATATTTATATATTTATATATTTATATATTTATATATTTATATATTTATATATTTATATATTTATATATTTATATATTTATATATTTATATATTTATATATTTATATATTTATATATTTATATATTTATATATTTATATATTTATATATTTATATATTTATATATTTATATATTTATATATTTATATATTTATATATTTATATATTTATATATTTATATATTTATATATTTATATATTTATATATTTATATATTTATATATTTATATATTTATATATTTATATATTTATATATTTATATATTTATATATTTATATATTTATATATTTATATATTTATATATTTATATATTTATATATTTATATATTTATATATTTATATATTTATATATTTATATATTTATATATTTATATATTTATATATTTATATATTTATATATTTATATATTTATATATTTATATATTTATATATTTATATATTTATATATTTATATATTTATATATTTATATATTTATATATTTATATATTTATATATTTATATATTTATATATTTATATATTTATATATTTATATATTTATATATTTATATATTTATATATTTATATATTTATATATTTATATATTTATATATTTATATATTTATATATTTATATATTTATATATTTATATATTTATATATTTATATATTTATATATTTATATATTTATATATTTATATATTTATATATTTATATATTTATATATTTATATATTTATATATTTATATATTTATATATTTATATATTTATATATTTATATATTTATATATTTATATATTTATATATTTATATATTTATATATTTATATATTTATATATTTATATATTTATATATTTATATATTTATATATTTATATATTTATATATTTATATATTTATATATTTATATATTTATATATTTATATATTTATATATTTATATATTTATATATTTATATATTTATGTATTTATATATTTATATATTTATCATTGCGTCTGCGTATAGTTACGCTAAACGGACGTGTTTTTTTCTATCTCCGCAAATATCTCGTTTTTTTTGATGATATTGACGGCTAAAAATAAATTAAATATAAAAAAAAGAATATATATCTTTAACGCGAATGGACGCGAAATTATATTTAAATATACAATCGTTTTTTGATTAAGTCATAAAATATAATATTAAAAGTGCCAATTAAAGTTATCTTTTATTATTTTCGTTCTGGTGTTTGTTTTCTTTTTTCCACCAATAAAGAGCACAAGTGCAAAAAAATAAACAGAGAATACTCTTTATGAGTTTCTCAAGTGGTAATCATAGTGAGCGCAGGCTTAGTATGAAGGGCAGAAATGCATATGTGTTTGTGAGTGTTGAAGAAAATTCGAAAGAAAACAAAAATACAAGAGTTGATGATAGCTTGTATTTGACCGCCAAACAAAGTGATCGAGCTCGTTCATTATCCCCCGCTTTGTTTACGAAAGGTGTTTGTACAACAAAAGAAAATTTGCCGTTGACAGCTGTTGATGGAAATATGGTAACCAAATATGGTAGTAGCGCCTGAAGGTATGCTAAATAATTCACCCCCTAAAACAAAAACCTGCACAGTAAGTACAAACCCAATTAACCATAGTACGGGAGCAATACCTAAAAATGTTCAGCCCAAATATAGTGCACAAAAACCACAAATCCAAGTGGGAATTGATAGGTACATTACCGTACTGAAACGAGGACGCAGCCCAAGATCCTCAAAAATCGCATCAACCGCAAAAATTCCTAAAGATAGGGAAATTGATAGGAAAACTACCGAAAACAGATTTTCTATTTTGCAAGATGAAGCAGCTGACCACCCAACATTACCCAAGTCGTCCAAACCCCCTCCTATTTATTTGAGAGAGCAAAATTCGAATGCTCTAATTAAGAATTTAATCTCGTTGGTCGGAGAAAATTCTTTTTACGTTGTACCTTTTAAGCGAGGTAACATAAGCGAGACTAAGATACAGGTAAATCATGAAAATGATTTCCGTAAGGTTGTTACCGAATTTGAAAACAATAAACAAAGTTTTTACACATACCAATTGAAGAGTAGCAAAGGGCTTCAAATTGTTATTAAGGGTATTGACTCTTGTGTAGATCCTGAAGATATAAAGGCTGCTTTGGAACATAACAAGTTTAAAATAAAAAATGTAGTCAACATTAGAAATCGCGAGAAAATTCCCCAACCAATGTTTAGAGTTGAACTAGAACCAGGTGATGTTAATCTCAAGAAAAATGAAACACACCCAATTTACAATTTAAAATATTTATTGCATCGTAAAATTACGATAGAAGAGCCACATAAGAGATCGGGACCAGTCCAGTGTTTAAACTGTCAAGAATATGGTCATACTAGGGCATATTGCAAACTACCCCCTGTTTGCGTGGTGTGTGGAGAATTTCACGGTTCTACCCAATGCGATAAATCCAAAAACGACTCAAAAGTAAAAAAATGCAGCAATTGTGGCGGAAATCACACAGCAAATTACAGAGGATGCCCAGTATATTCTATAGTTAAAAGAACATTAACACAGAAACCCGGTATTTATCCTGTGCAATCAAAGAACCTAGTTGATACCCATTATCCCCAAATCTCGCAAACCATGAATAATAAAGGTTCATACGCTAGTGTTCTAAAAACGAATCCAACTTTTGCTCAAAACCCACCAATAGGAAAAGAAAATAACCCTAATATCAATGTGGAATTTGCAGACCAACATCCCACTTCTAATTTTAGTCGACTGGAAGCTACAATAGAGACCCTAGTGAAATCGGTTAACAATTTTACCAACTCTATGAGTAATATGATGCAGGAAATGCTTAAAAAGCAATCCATGTTATTACAAGCTATCCTAAATAAGCCATGAACTGTTTGAAAATATGTTTCTGGAATGCAAACGGCATACGCCAACACAAAAACGAACTCGAATATTTTTTAAGAAACCAACAAATTGATATAATGCTGGTTTCTGAAACTCATTTGACGTCCAGAAGTTCATTTCGAATAAATGGATACGTAATATATGATACCAAAGATCCCAGAGGTAGAGCATGTGGAGGCTTGGCAACTTTAATAAAAGCTCGAATCAAACACTACTTTATGTGTGATCTTTGCGAAGATTATCTTCAAGCTACTACAATCTGTCTTGAAGATTTTCATCGAAACTTAGTGATTTCATCGATATACTCACCCCCTAGATTTTCAATTACAGAAAGTCAATATAATAGATTTTTTAAATCACTAGGCCCCCTTTTCCTGGCTGCTGGCGATTATAATGCTAAGCACACATTCTGGGGTTCACGACTGATTACCCCTAAAGGTCGTGTTTTGTTTGATACAATTTCTAAAATGGGTTTGAATGTGATTTCGAGCGGCCAACCTACCTACTGGCCTACTGACCCACGAAAAATACCGGATGTTATTGATTTTAGCGTGATGAAAAATATCCCTGGAGAAATGATTCAAGTTGAATCCTCGATGGAACTATCTTCAGATCACTCACCCACTATTGTTACTTTATTGAGCCCCCGAGAAATTGTATCCCCGACTGGTACTTTAGCGATGACAGGCACAAGAATTGATTGGCTCAAATATAAAAAATACCTCAGTACACATTGCTCGGAAAACATACCGCTAAGAACACCAGAAAACATCGATCACTCTCTTATCAATTTCGATAAAAATCTCAAACAGGCTGCTCAACATGCTACCCAAGCCCCCCGACAAATCAGATATAATAGAATTTATTCTGCAGATGTCGAACGGCTCTTAAATGAAAAAAGAAGAGTTCGAAGAGAGTGGCAATTGCACAGATCCCCCCAACTCAAATCGAAGCTTAAAGATTGTATAAAAAGACTTAAAAAGCTCTTGGAATTTCGAAAAATGGAATCATTGAATAAATATTTAGAAAGCCTGGACGCAACCCCGCAATCGGATTACTCATTATGGCGAGCAACAAAAAGTCTTAAAAGACATGTCATATGTAAGCCCCCCTTGCGAAATTCAAGTGGTGGTTGGGCAAGAAATGATACTGAAAAAGGGAATCTGTTTGTTAATCATTTGAAAAACGTATTTACACCGAACACATCAAATGAAGCAATTAAGTTGCCACCTGTTGTACCCCATTTTGGAGTAGTCGTACCCCTACGTTTTGAGATTCGAGAGATCGAAAAGGCTATTGTTGATTTAAACTACAAGAAAGCACCTGTTATTGATAAAATCAGTAACAAGATGCTTATGGAGCTACCCCGGATAGCAATAAAAATAATTCTTTTTATTTTTAATGCTATATTACGCCTTGAATATTATCCTCCAGAATGGAAGGTTTCACTGGTTACCATGATACCTAAGCCGGGAAAAGATCACACAAAAGTAGAATCATACAGACCAATAAGCCTATTGTCCAATATATCAAAGCTATTTGAGAAGATACTTATGAACAAGTTGCACCCGATGTTAATTGAAAACAATTGTATTCCGAATCATCAATTTGGTTTTAGAAGAAAACACAGTACTATCGAACAAACCCATAGACTTGTAAATATTGTAAGAAAAGCGTTTGAGGAAAAGAAATATTGTTCCGCTCTCTTTATTGACATTTCTCAAGCATTTGATAAAGTATGGCATGATGGTTTAATATACAAACTGAGTCAAAATTTACCCGCAAACACACATAAGCTATTGGAAAGCTATTTAACTGGTCGAACATTTAAGGTTAAAGAAGGAGACTTTTTAAGTAGTCCCCAACCCATTGAAGCTGGAGTCCCACAAGGCAGTATCCTGGGACCCTTTTTATATTTGATATATTCGTCTGATATGCCAACTAACAATCGTACTCATACATCAACATTTGCTGATGATACTGCTATTCTAAGCATTCATGAAAACCCTCAAGAAGCATCTCGTTACTTACAAAATCACATATTTGAATTAGAAAAATGGTTAAAACAATGGAAAATTAAAGTCAATGAGCAAAAGTGTACACATATAACATTTACATTGCGTAGAGAATCATGCCCCCCTATTCATATCAATAACCAAACAATAATTCAACAATCGGAAGTGAAATACCTCGGAATACATCTCGATCGTCGCCTTACATGGAAAAGTCATATAGATGCAAAGTTGATTCAAATGAAATTGAAGTCAATTCAAATTAATTGGCTTATTGGTAGAAACTCTACGCTTAGTTTAGATTGTAAACTTCTACTTTACAACATGATCATAAAACCGATATGGTGTTATGGCATACAGCTATGGGGCACGGCCTCAGCGTCAAATGTTGAAAAGATCCAAAGACGCCAAAACAAGCTTTTAAGAATGATCACAGTTGCCCCCTGGTATATCAAAAACGCGAATATACACAAAGATCTAAACGTGCCCCTTGTAAAAACTGAGATCACGAAAAATGCAGAAAAATATTTAAAAAAAACTTGAAATTCACCCAAACCCACTGGCCCGCAACATATTAAATAACCGTGGCCACACTCGGTTAAGAAGGAGGGACACAGCAGACCTAATCCAAAGAATAGAAGGAAGAATGCCAATTTAATAAAAGCTAAATGAATAAACAATTTTTCGTCCGGCACTGGCTGGACTAATTAAATTATAATTATTAGATATAAGATTTGAAGTACTTGTTGTTAGTTCATGAATGAAGATACAATAAATAAAAAATAATATTGAAAAAAAAAAAAATATATTTATATATTTATATATTTATATATTTATATATTTATATATTTATATATTTATATATTTATATATTTATATATTTATATATTTATATATTTATATATTTATATATTTATATATTTATATATTCATATATTTATATATTTATATATTTATATATTTATATATTTATATATTTATATATTTATATATTTATATATTTATATATTTATATATTTATATATTTATATATTTATATATTTATATATTTATATATTTATATATTTATATATTTATATATTTATATATTTATATATTTATATATTTATATATTTATATATTTATATATTTATATATTTATATATTTATATATTTATATATTTATATATTTATATATTTATATATTTATATATTTATATATTTATATATTTATATATTTATATATTTATATATTTATATATTTATATATTTATATATTTATATATTTATATATTTATATATTTATATATTTATATATTTATATATTTATATATTTATATATTTATATATTTATATATTTATATATTTATATATTTATATATTTATATATTTATATATTTATATATTTATATATTTATATATTTATATATTTATATATTTATATATTTATATATTTATATATTTATATATTTATATATTTATATATTTATATATTTATATATTTATATATTTATATATTTATATATTTATATATTTATATATTTATATATTTATATATTTATATATTTATATATTTATATATTTATATATTTATATATTTATATATTTATATATTTATATATTTATATATTTATATATTTATATATTTATATATTTATATATTTATATATTTATATATTTATATATTTATATATTTATATATTTATATATTTATATATTTATATATTTATATATTTATATATTTATATATTTATATATTTATATATTTATATATTTATATATTTATATATTTATATATTTATATATTTATATATTTATATATTTATATATTTATATATTTATATATTTATATATTTATATATTTATATATTTATATATTTATATATTTATATATTTATATATTTATATATTTATATATTTATATATTTATATATTTATATATTTATATATTTATATATTTATATATTTATATATTTATATATTTATATATTTATATATTTATATATTTATATATTTATATATTTATATATTTATATATTTATATATTTATATATTTATATATTTATATATTTATATATTTATATATTTATATATTTATATATTTATATATTTATATATTTATATATTTATATATTTATATATTTATATATTTATATATTTATATATTTATATATTTATATATTTATATATTTATATATTTATATATTTATATATTTATATATTTATATATTTATATATTTATATATTTATATATTTATATATTTATATATTTATATATTTATATATTTATATATTTATATATTTATATATTTATATATTTATATATTTATATATTTATATATTTATATATTTATATATTTATATATTTATATATTTATATATTTATATATTTATATATTTATATATTTATATATTTATATATTTATATATTTATATATTTATATATTTATATATTTATATATTTATATATTTATATATTTATATATTTATATATTTATATATTTATATATTTATATATTTATATATTTATATATTTATATATTTATATATTTATATATTTATATATTTATATATTTATATATTTATATATTTATATATTTATATATTTATATATTTATATATTTATATATTTATATATTTATATATTTATATATTTATATATTTATATATTTATATATTTATATATTTATATATTTATATATTTATATATTTATATATTTATATATTTATATATTTATATATTTATATATTTATATATTTATATATTTATATATTTATATATTTATATATTTATATATTTATATATTTATATATTTATATATTTATATATTTATATATTTATATATTTATATATTTATATATTTATATATTTATATATTTATATATTTATATATTTATATATTTATATATTTATATATTTATATATTTATATATTTATATATTTATATATTTATATATTTATATATTTATATATTTATATATTTATATATTTATATATTTATATATTTATATATTTATATATTTATATATTTATATATTTATATATTTATATATTTATATATTTATATATTTATATATTTATATATTTATATATTTATATATTTATATATTTATATATTTATATATTTATATATTTATATATTTATATATTTATATATTTATATATTTATATATTTATATATTTATATATTTATATATTTATATATTTATATATTTATATATTTATATATTTATATATTTATATATTTATATATTTATATATTTATATATTTATATATTTATATATTTATATATTTATATATTTATATATTTATATATTTATATATTTATATATTTATATATTTATATATTTATATATTTATATATTTATATATTTATATATTTATATATTTATATATTTATATATTTATATATTTATATATTTATATATTTATATATTTATATATTTATATATTTATATATTTATATATTTATATATTTATATATTTATATATTTATATATTTATATATTTATATATTTATATATTTATATATTTATATATTTATATATTTATATATTTATATATTTATATATTTATATATTTATATATTTATATATTTATATATTTATATATTTATATATTTATATATTTATATATTTATATATTTATATATTTATATATTTATATATTTATATATTTATATATTTATATATTTATATATTTATATATTTATATATTTATATATTTATATATTTATATATTTATATATTTATATATTTATATATTTATATATTTATATATTTATATATTTATATATTTATATATTTATATATTTATATATTTATATATTTATATATTTATATATTTATATATTTATATATTTATATATTTATATATTTATATATTTATATATTTATATATTTATATATTTATATATTTATATATTTATATATTTATATATTTATATATTTATATATTTATATATTTATATATTTATATATTTATATATTTATATATTTATATATTTATATATTTATATATTTATATATTTATATATTTATATATTTATATATTTATATATTTATATATTTATATATTTATATATTTATATATTTATATATTTATATATTTATATATTTATATATTTATATATTTATATATTTATATATTTATATATTTATATATTTATATATTTATATATTTATATATTTATATATTTATATATTTATATATTTATATATTTATATATTTATATATTTATATATTTATATATTTATATATTTATATATTTATATATTTATATATTTATATATTTATATATTTATATATTTATATATTTATATATTTATATATTTATATATTTATATATTTATATATTTATATATTTATATATTTATATATTTATATATTTATATATTTATATATTTATATATTTATATATTTATATATTTATATATTTATATATTTATATATTTATATATTTATATATTTATATATTTATATATTTATATATTTATATATTTATATATTTATATATTTATATATTTATATATTTATATATTTATATATTTATATATTTATATATTTATATATTTATATATTTATATATTTATATATTTATATATTTATATATTTATATATTTATATATTTATATATTTATATATTTATATATTTATATATTTATATATTTATATATTTATATATTTATATATTTATATATTTATATATTTATATATTTATATATTTATATATTTATATATTTATATATTTATATATTTATATATTTATATATTTATATATTTATATATTTATATATTTATATATTTATATATTTATATATTTATATATTTATATATTTATATATTTATATATTTATATATTTATATATTTATATATTTATATATTTATATATTTATATATTTATATATTTATATATTTATATATTTATATATTTATATATTTATATATTTATATATTTATATATTTATATATTTATATATTTATATATTTATATATTTATATATTTATATATTTATATATTTATATATTTATATATTTATATATTTATATATTTATATATTTATATATTTATATATTTATATATTTATATATTTATATATTTATATATTTATATATTTATATATTTATATATTTATATATTTATATATTTATATATTTATATATTTATATATTTATATATTTATATATTTATATATTTATATATTTATATATTTATATATTTATATATTTATATATTTATATATTTATATATTTATATATTTATATATTTATATATTTATATATTTATATATTTATATATTTATATATTTATATATTTATATATTTATATATTTATATATTTATATATTTATATATTTATATATTTATATATTTATATATTTATATATTTATATATTTATATATTTATATATTTATATATTTATATATTTATATATTTATATATTTATATATTTATATATTTATATATTTATATATTTATATATTTATATATTTATATATTTATATATTTATATATTTATATATTTATATATTTATATATTTATATATTTATATATTTATATATTTATATATTTATATATTTATATATTTATATATTTATATATTTATATATTTATATATTTATATATTTATATATTTATATATTTATATATTTATATATTTATATATTTATATATTTATATATTTATATATTTATATATTTATATATTTATATATTTATATATTTATATATTTATATATTTATTAGGGTATTCATTCGACTAATGATCGCTCGATTAATCGAATAATTTCTTACGAATAAGTATTCGAACAATTTAAAAATATCCATTTTCGAATAACGAATAATTCGAACAATTTTATGTAGAATAATCGAATAAAATGTATAAATGTTCATATATATTTAAATTTATTAAATTGCTTAAATTTTTTCATAATTTCAAATTTAACTAAGTAATAATGACTCACAAAAATTGCATTGTTTCTGAAATTCGACAAATAACTAAAGACAAAGGGACTTTCGATCACTGTAGATGAGTGTTCCGATAGCTCCTTCTATAAATATTTAAATATTACTGCAAGAAGTTACAATTCTAAAAACAAATCTTTCAAAAATTTTAACTTAGGACTTGAATCAATGAAAATAAAAGGTACGGAATAAAATATTTGTTATTTAGCTGGCGAAATATTAGAAGAATCGCAATTAATAATCAAAATATTAACTTAGATTAAAGTGGAGTTGAATGTGATGGAGAATGTGATTTTGAAACGGTCGTCTAAAGTGATATTGAGGATGACATTTATAATGATTACGTTGAAATAGACGAAGGCCATGATCTTAAAATATATGTATATAAGTAATGTTATTAACCACGAACATACGTAAGTGTTGCAAAATATTTAATAAATCGAATGATAAACACAAATATTGCAAACTTACGTTTTGTTGCAAGAAAAACATAGAGTTCGTCTTATACATGATTTTGAACTTAGTTGAACATCTTTGTCTAACATGGTAATAAACTTTTTGCGTATTTGCAAATGCGTCAATCATGCACTGCCTGACTTCAAATTAGCCGCGTTCACTGACAATGATATCAAAGTTTGGACAGATTCCCTTTATTGTGTAATTCCCCAAGACCACTTCATTAAGCAAAGATTCGGCAACTTCGATAGAGCTTGATGTATAATACAATTTGTTATAAATAATTTAGAAATAGTGAATAACACTGCGGAACAGAGATTTTGGTGCCCGAGATTTGAACTACGTTTTGTACAAGTTGATGAACCCTCATTACTATGTTATACTTGTTTTTTTCCAGTCAGCTCGCGTTTTCGAAATATCGCGGTTTTTATATTTTCATTGAATACCCTCTTTTTTTGTGTTTTTCTTCAAAATTTTGGGTAATGCAGTTAAGAATGTGAATTTTTTTTAGCATGAGACTAGTCTACGTAAACATATGCTTCTTTTGAGTATAATGATTCTAATGGATGTTTTGGCATATTTGTCTGATCTTTCAAGAAAGTTGAAATTTGACTCTTTTAGCTTTATCCTTAATAAAATTGTGCATTATGAAAATTTTAAATAAAAATTTAGCACTGCACATTCAAGGCATTATAGCGAACATAGTTTTTAATTAAAATGAAAAATTAGTTAAAAATTTAATGAAATAATTTTATTTATTTTTATTTAAGCTTGAGGTCACTTTTTTATAAATAATTATATTTATTTATTTTCAATATTTCGCTACTCTTTGTGTAGCATCATCAGGAAAATAGTTTAATTAATTAATTATAATAACAAATTGTTTTTTCAATATTTCAATAAAATTGTCAAAATGAAAAAAATTTTAAATATTACACAAACAAAAAATATTCAAAAAATATTTAGAACAAAAAATATTTAACTTCTGTTTCCGTTTTTATAAACTAAGTGTCTGTAGTTTTGAGCAACATTATCTGTATCTGCCTTAAAATTAATTCTTAGATTTGTTGGTACATTTATAATTTGTAACATTTCTAACATATAACGACGTTTATAATTATTTTCTGTATTCAAAACTAATATATTTTCAAAGTCAGGATAGTGATTCAAATTAGCACAATGTGATGATAATGCTGTTTTTTGTGATGAAATGTCTCTGTATTTTTGATCTGATTTGTGTCCTGCTATTCTAGTTTTAAGTTTATTTTTTGTTGTACCTATATAAACTTTATTACATGTTTCATTATTGTTTCCATTGCATGGAATTTTATAAACTACATTCGACATATCTAACTTATGTATTCTATCTTTTGTTTTGCTAAATAATTTTCCTACTGTATTATGCATTTTATGAGCCATTTTATAATTCTTTTTATCAAATATATTTGATCTTTCTAATCTTTCTGATAAACCAGGTACATAAGTTAATGATTTATAGATCCTTGGTTCAGGAACTGTGCCTGTATTTTGTTCTTGATTTTTGTATTGTCTTATTAATTTACAAATAATGTCTGTTGGGAAATTATTATCATCTAATATATTCTTAATTATTCCAATATTTTTCTTGTGGAATGTAGAGTCACTTATTGTTAGAATTCTATCTATAAGATTTTTAGCTGTATTAATTATAATTCTTTTAGGATGATTAGAATAGTAATTAATTATTCTTCCTGAAGAAGTTGGTTTTTGGTACCAATCTATTAAAACACAGTTTTTCTTTCTTATTACCAAAGTATCTAAATAAGAAAGCATTGATTTGTTTTCTTTTTCTATTGTGAACTTAATGTCAGGATGAAATGCATTAAATTTCATTAAAACATTTCCTATTTCATTATCTGAAATTATACAGAATAAATCATCCACATATTTTGTCAATATCTTAGGTTTAATAGTCAATTGTTCAATGCATTGGTCAAGTAATGTTTCCATAACAATATCTGCTATAATTGGGGAAGCTGGAGATCCCATTGGAAGTCCTTTTTGTTGTGAATATATCTTATTGTTACTATGTTTTTATAAATAAATTTTTAGGTAGTCATTAGTTTTATTTCCTAATACACATTTAAATCTTACTACAGCATATACATACTTCCTTTGACGTTTCTAAAATATTTCGAATTTTATATTTACGTGATTTATAGCGTTTTTGGTGAAAATATCTTAACATTTTTATTAAAAACGCTAGTATTTTATAGAAAAAAATAAATTTTTACAAACATATAGATTTATTTCTACAATATATATCCAAGAATTGTCTAAGTTGCGAATTTGAATAAACAAGTAAGCAAAATTCAATTGAAGAACAGTGTATGCAATTGATTTTCGCTGATCTTTTAACATATATCTATACGTCACAAATGTAACAAAACATATTAGGATTTTTAACACAGCATCTCATCTTACTACATGAAATAATATACATTATGAAATAATATAACAAGAGAAATTATATTTATCAAAAAAAAAAAAAAAAAACAGGAGTAAAACATTCAATTTACGAACATTTGTATAATTTTTTTAATACGAAATACATATGAAAAGTATTGTAAAACTTTGAGTTATTTGCCAAATAGTTTAGTATATTTTCAGCGAATTTTCAATATTTTTATATAAATTAGTTTATTGATATGTTTTTATTGTATATAGTGAAAAAATGTTGAACCCTTTTACCATAGGTCAAACTTATAAGGATGAAACTGAAAAAACTAAATTTTCAACATCCTTGCGATATCACTAATATATCCTGAAACTTAGATAAACAAAATTGATGTCAAAGAAAAGATAATTTTGTGTAGAATACCAGTACAAAAATGAATTTTTAGTTTTAGTCTCCATTTATGAAATAATCAAACAAAAAGAGAAAAAAAAATACAGAATAACCAAAAAAATTAAAACCGCGATATCTTAAAAACAAGAGCTCCTCAAGAAAAACTAAAGATAGTTTTGACTATGAAATGTCCCATACATGTTTTATCAAAAACAATTTCCGCGGCACCAAACCAAAATGTCCATTTTGTTCCTCTGTGTAATTAATTTACTAAAGAATTAGTTACTCAATTAAAAACCCGAATTAATGAACGACAAAAAAAAGTTCTTAATACGTTTATATTGTATTTGAATTCAGGATCATGTCCAACTAGCTCAAATTTTTTAAAGCATAGCTCCAAAACGGAAACCAATGGGTTTGCTAGTCAAGTTGGTCCACTTACGTTTTGCTAGTCATTATCAAAACTTGAATTGTTAACTTTAATGTTATTTTTTGTTTTTCTTTAACAATAAAATATTGAAAAAACCGACATCAAAACTTCATTCTTTACTTTTTAAAAAAAATTTAAATTATTCGAATAATTCGATTAATTTTAAACGTGTGATCGAGTTATTCGAACTAGTTAAAATCTCTTATTCGAATTATTCGTTTTATTCGAACAAGAGAAAAATCGAATAATTCGAATACCCTAATATTTATATATTTATATATTTATATATTTATATATTTATATATTTATATATTTATATATTTATATATTTATATATTTATATATTTATATATTTATATATTTATATATTTATATATTTATATATTTATATATTTATATATTTATATATTTATATATTTATATATTTATATATTTATATATTTATATATTTATATATTTATATATTTATATATTTATATATTTATATATTTATATATTTATATATTTATATATTTATATATTTATATATTTATATATTTATATATTTATATATTTATATATTTATATATTTATATATTTATATATTTATATATTTATATATTTATATATTTATATATTTATATATTTATATATTTATATATTTATACATTTATATATTTATACATTTATATATTTATATATTTATATATTTATATATTTATACATTTATATATTTATATATTTATATATTTATATATTTATATATTTATATATTTATATATTTATATATTTATATATTTATATATTTATATATTTATATATTTATATATTTATATATTTATATATTTATATATTTATATATTTATATATTTATATATTTATATATTTATATATTTATATATTTATATATTTATATATTTATATATTTATATATTTATATATTTATATATTTATATATTTATATATTTATATATTTATATATTTATATATTTATATATTTATATATTTATATATTTATATATTTATATATTTATATATTTATATATTTATATATTTATATATTTATATATTTATATATTTATATATTTATATATTTATATATTTATATATTTATATATTTATATATTTATATATTTATATATTTATATATTTATATATTTATATATTTATATATTTATATATTTATATATTTATATATTTATATATTATATATTTATATATTTATATATTTATATATTTATATATTTATATATTTATATATTTATATATTTATATATTTATATATTTATATATTTATATATTTATATATTTATATATTTATATATTTATATATTTATATATTTATATATTTATATATTTATATATTTATATATTTATATATTTATATATTTATATTTTTATATATTTATATATTTATATATTTATATATTTATATATTTATATATTTATATATTTATATATTTATATATTTATATATTTATATATTTATATATTTATATATTTATATATTTATATATTTATATATTTATATATTTATATATTTATATATTTATATATTTATATATTTATATATTTATATATTTATATATTTATATATTTATATATTTATATATTTATATATTTATATATTTATATATTTATATATTTATATATTTATATATTTATATATTTATATATTTATATATTTATATATTTATATATTTATATATTTATATATTTATATATTTATATATTTATATATTTATATATTTATATATTTATATATTTATATATTTATATATTTATATATTTATATATTTATATATTTATATATTTATATATTTATATATTTATATATTTATATATTTATATATTTATATATTTATATATTTATATATTTATATATTTATATATTTATATATTTATATATTTATATATTATATATTTATATATTTATATATTTATATATTTATATATTTATATATTTATATATTTATATATTTATATATTTATATATTTATATATATTTATATATTTATATATTTATATATTTATATATTTATATATTTATATATTTATATATTTATATATTTATATATTTATATATTTATATATTTATATATTTATATATTTATATATTTATATATTTATATATTTATATATTTATATTTATATATTTATATATTTATATATTTATATATTTATATATTTATATATTTATATATTTATATATTTATATATTTATATATTTATATATTTATATATTTATATATTTATATATTTATATATTTATATATTTATATATTTATATATTTATATATTATATATTATATATTATATATTTATATATTTATATATTATATATTTATATATTTATATATTTATATATTTATATATTTATATATTTATATATTTATATATTTATATATTTATATATTTATATATTTATATATTTATATATTTATATATTTATATATTTATATATTTATATATTTATATATTTATATATTTATATATTTATATATTTATATATTTATATATTTATATATTTATATATTTATATATTTATATATTTATATATTTATATATTTATATATTTATATATTTTATATATTTATATATTTATATATTTATATATTTATATATTTATATATTTATATATTTATATATTTATATATTTATATATTTATATATTTATATATTTATATATTTATATATTTATATATTTATATATTTATATATTTATATATTTATATATTTATATATTTATATATTTATATATTTATATATTTATATATTTATATATTTATATATTTATATATTTATATATTTATATATTTATATATTTATATATTTATATATTTATATATTTATATATTTATATATTTATATATTTATATATTTATATATTTATATATTTATATATTTATATATTTATATATTTATATATTTATTATTTATATATTTATATATTTATATATTTATATATTTATATATTTATATATTTATATATTATATATTTATATATTTATATATTTATATATTTATATATTTATATATTTATATATTTATATATTTATATATTTATATATTTATATATTTATATATTTATATATTTATATATTTATATATTTATATATTTATATATTTATATATTTATATATTTATATATTTATATATTATATATTTATATATTTATATATTTATATATTTATATATTTATATATTTATATATTTATATATTTATATATTTATATATTTATATATTTATATATTTATATATTTATATATTTATATATTTATATATTTATATATTTATATATTTATATATTTATATATTTATATATTTATATATTTATATATTTATATATTTATATATTTATATATTTATATATTTATATATTTATATATTTATATATTTATATATTTATATTTATATATTTATATATTTATATATTTATATATTTATATATTTATATATTTATATATTTATATATTTATATATTTATATATTTATATATTTATATATTTATATATTTATATATTTATATATTTATATATTTATATATTTATATATTTATATATTTATATATTTATATATTTATATATTTATATATTTATATATTTATATATTTATATATTTATATATTTATATATTTATATATTTATATATTTATATATTTATATATTTATATATTTATATATTTATATATTTATATATTTATATATTTATATATTTATATATTTATATATTTATATATTTATATATTTATATATTTATATATTTATATATTTATATATTTATATATTTATATATTTATATATTTATATATTTATATATTTATATATTATATATTTATATATTTATATATTTATATATTTATATATTTATATATTTATATATTTATATATTTATATATTTATATATTTATATATTTATATATTTATTATTTATATATTTATATATTTAATATATTTATATATTTATATATTTATATATTTATATATTTATATATTTATATATTTATATATTTATATATTTATATATTTATATATTTATATATTTATATATTTATATTTATATATTTATATATTTATATATTTATATATTTATATATTTATATATTTATATAATTATATATTTATATATTTATATATTTATATATTTATATATTTATATATTTATATATTTATATATTATATATTTATATATTTATATATTTATATATTTATATATTTATATATTTATATATTTATATATTTATATATTTATATATTTATATATTTATATATTTATATATTTATATATTTATATATTTATATATTTATATATTTATATATTTATATATTTATATATTTATATTTATATATTTATATATTTATATATTTATATATTTATATATTTATATATTTATATATTTATATATTTATATATTTATATATTTATATATTTATATATTTATATATTTATATATTTATATATTTATATATTTATATATTTATATATTTATATATTTATATATTTATATATTTATATATTTATATATTTATATATTTATATATTTATATATTTATATATTTATATATTTATATATTTACTAGCATGCAACCCGCTACTTCGTTAGCGAAAAAATGTGGAAATAACAAAACAACTACGTAAATTATTTTAAAATGTTTATTATAGAAATTTTAATTATTGCGTAAAGTAAATACACCTTACAATTGTTTGTAGTCCATGATATTTTGAAGTATTAAAGCATCTCAAAACTGCTTGCGTAATTGAAAATTCATAATAATAATTGCAAATATTAATAGTAGATAGATAAAGATATACTAATTTAATAATGTGTGTGAAGTTAAATTTCGAAATTTATAACCCTAGACACAAACCAGTTGAGTTAACAGAGTTATGTTTAAAAGTTTACATGACACCGTTAAACATTGTAAATCAAGGAAAGTGTATTCAAAATGGAATAATAACCACACGGTTGAACCTAATGTACCACTAATGATTGAAACGGGAACTAATCTCCCGTTTTTTCCAAAAACTAAGTCAAATCATAAATGTCAAACATAGTTTTATACTTTTGCGGAATTTTTAAAATTTAATTATTATGGATGGACGAATCTAAATTCATGGAAAACGGGAGAAGATGGGCAGATGGAACTTGCTGGAATTTATAGCCAAGGTGTTTTTCTATCATAACCCATGGTCATAACCCTTAACAGTGCGAGTTTTGATAGAGAAATTAAAATTTTTCGGAAATTTAAATTTCCCATTTCTTTGAAATGGGAGAAGATGGGCGAGGATGAATGACAGATATATACCCTTTAGAGTGATATAAAAGTTATTAAAAATTAAAAAAGGGGTTCAAAAGATACGCCACCTATAGCAAATCCCACATTTTTAAGTCATATACCCAATAGTTGAAATCAAATTTCAGTAAAAATATTTTTTTAAACACACTTTCAACATATTTGGGGTATTCAAACGGTCTGATTGTCCTAATATATTATGATAGTTTAAACAAATTGTTGTTGTGCTTCAAAAAAAGTGTTATTTTATGACAAAACAATGAACATAGTTCAAAAAGTCTTATTAGTTTAAAAATTGTTTAAACTATCATAATATATTAGGACATTATGACAATAAGGACATTATGACAATATGACCTAATAGCATATCATTTTTTAAAATTTTAAAAATTGTGGTGTGAATGTATGTACATATACATTTTATTTACACGATAAAAACGTAATAAAACTTAATGAAGATTAATATATATATATGGAATATGAAATTAAAAAACTTACATTTCTAAGTAACGTAGAATTTTTTCTTTTAATTGAATTTATAAAATTTGAGCACTTATTATTACACAACTATTTTTTTTCAAATGAGTTGACGGTTATATGTAAATAGTGTTGTCTATTCATCGAAATAAAAATATTTAAATAAATGTTTGTGTAAACGATTTTATTTAAGCGAAAATTTATTTGTTATTATCTAAAAAAAATGTTTTTTTTTATAAAGCGTGCAATTTGTATGAAGAATACTGGTAATAAGGTTTTAAACTTGAATTTTTTTCATACACAATTTGTTTAACGTTTGGAAGCGTAAGCAATTTGTATGAAGAATACTGGGAAAAAAGTTTAAAACTTATTTCCATAGAATTTTATTTTAACGTTTGTCGTTGCGTTTTATAAAATGAGGCCCTAAATTTGTTTTATAATCTTTTGATAAATTGAATATGAATAAGGTTTTAATCATAGAGACACATATTGCGTAAATTCTGTTTTTTAAATTTATAAAAAGTTTCTAATACTACATTTGAGTGAGATATAAGTTGATTTTATAAACTTGATAAATAGAGTATAAATAATGATTTACTCATAGATACACATAGTGCTTTACATTTTAATTTTTTTAGGGTCTAATTTTATAAAACGAAACGACAAACGTTAAAATAAAATTCTATGGAAATAAGTTTTAAACTTTTTTCCCAGTATTCTTCATACAAATTGCTTACGCTTCCAAACGTTTTGTTTTATAAAATGAGGACCTTAATTTACTGAAATTGTTATTAAATTTTGCGAGAACAAAATTCTTATTTTAGCGAATAGGAATAAACACGTGATTTTTTTTTGAGAAATGCTTTAATGAATATATTTTTATGAATATTTTTTGTTTTGTTTCACATTTCAACAAAATAATTTGTTTTGTAGTTTTTTATCAAATAAAACTATAACATTTCAAATAGCATTAAACCAACTATATTTACAACACTGTTATTAATATTTTCCCTCATAAATTCCCATATACATTTCATATAACTGTATGTTGAATAAATTTTAAATTTATTGAATAAGGTGAAAATAATAATTTTTACAAAAAAGGTTAAGGTTTGTGCCTGTACTATTGGAATTTTCAACACCATTAGAATTCAACTAATGGTGAATAGGGTGAAAAACTATATATTTTAAAATAAAATTAGTATTCTAAACATGAAAATAAACATTCTGGTGTAGGCTAAGGGTTTAGACTACTGAACTGTAGCCGAACTACATCGGTTCGAATCTCAGTGGAGGCAAAACAATTTTATTGAAAAAAAAAATAAAACTACTTGAATAGAATAGTAGAAATTAATTTCAAAAAAGTACCAATATAAGTGTACTGAAATTTGGCCCTTTTTACCCATTTGTATTTGACTTCCGAATAGCATGTTGTGGATTCTTTTTTGTGTGGTTGGAAGAATATTTTATCTTTTTTTTATTTTTAAATTGAATAAATAATATCAAATCTCCGTTTTTATCCCGTTTTTTGTCCCCTTTTTGTCCCCCGTGAAGAAATAATTTTCAAAAAAGTACCTAGTAATACGTACTATTTGAAAATAATAGTTCATGGAATTGTTAGTGAGAAAATACATTTTGATAAAAAAGTACCAAAAAAGAAAACAATTTTGAGGCCTTAGGAATTCGAATTTCAAAAAAGTACCAAAAAGATTTCTAGTTTTTATTGATATGAGCCAGATACATTCAATATAACATTTCTATGTTTATTTATGTAGGAGATATACATGTTAACAGAGGGTTCTACGGGGACTATTTTTACCCCATATGGCCACTTGAATTTTGAATTTCAAAAAAGTACCAAACACCTGTCGGCTCTTTTTTTGATTACAGGCGGACGCATTTAAAATATTATTTCTAAGTTTATTTGTTTTGGAGATATAGAGGTACAGGTTTTACCCGTTTTTGCCCCATTTGTCCCCCTTAACGACCGAATTTCCAAAAATCCCTTCTTAGTGGATCTACATATTGTAAAAGGAACCCATTACCCGAATTTCAAGTTTCTAGCTTTAGCGGTTTGGGCTGTGCGATGATGAATGAATCAGTCAGTCAGTCAGTCAGTCAGTCACGTTACTCTTTTATATATATAGATATATTTATATATTTATATATTTATATATTTATATATTTATATATTTATATATTTATATATTTATATATTTATATATTTATATATTTATATATTTATATATTTATATATTTATATATTTATATATTTATATATTTATATATTTATATATTTATATATTTATGTATTTATATATTTATATATTTATATATTTATATATTTATATATTTATATATTTATATATTTATATATTTATATATTTATATATTTATATATTTATATATTTATATATTTATATATTTATATATTTATATATTTATATATTTATATATTTATATATTTATATATTTATATATTTATATATTTATATATTTATATATTTATATATTTATATATTTATATATTTATATATTTATATATTTATATATTTATATATTTATATATTTATATATTTATATATTTATATATTTATATATTTATATATTTATATATTTATATATTTATATATTTATATATTTATATATTTATATATTTATATATTTATATATTTATATATTTATATATTTATATATTTATATATTTATATATTTATATATTTATATATTTATATATTTATATATTTATATATTTATATATTTATATATTTATATATTTATATATTTATATATTTATATATTTATATATTTATATATTTATATATTTATATATTTATATATTTATATATTTATATATTTATATATTTATATATTTATATATTTATATATTTATATATTTATATATTTATATATTTATATATTTATATATTTATATATTTATATATTTATATATTTATATATTTATATATTTATATATTTATATATTTATATATTTATATATTTATATATTTATATATTTATATATTTATATATTTATATATTTATATATTTATATATTTATATATTTATATATTTATATATTTATATATTTATATATTTATATATTTATATATTTATATATTTATATATTTATATATTTATATATTTATATATTTATATATTTATATATTTATATATTTATATATTTATATATTTATATATTTATATATTTATATATTTATATATTTATATATTTATATATTTATATATTTATATATTTATATATTTATATATTTATATATTTATATATTTATATATTTATATATTTATATATTTATATATTTATATATTTATATATTTATATATTTATATATTTATATATTTATATATTTATATATTTATATATTTATATATTTATATATTTATATATTTATATATTTATATATTTATATATTTATATATTTATATATTTATATATTTATATATTTATATATTTATATATTTATATATTTATATATTTATATATTTATATATTTATATATTTATATATTTATATATTTATATATTTATATATTTATATATTTATATATTTATATATTTATATATTTATATATTTATATATTTATATATTTATATATTTATATATTTATATATTTATATATTTATATATTTATATATTTATATATTTATATATTTATATATTTATATATTTATATATTTATATATTTACTAGCATGCAACCCGCTACTTCGTTAGCGAAAAAATGTGGAAATAACAGAACAACTACGTAAATTATTTTAAAATGTTTATTATAGAAATTTTAATTATTGCGTAAAGTAAATACACCTTACAATTGTTTGTAGTCCATGATATTTTGAAGTATTAAAGCATCTCAAAACTGCTTGGGTAATTGAAAATTCATAATAATAATTGCAAATATTAATAGTAGATAGATAAAGATATACTAATTTAATAATGTGTGTGAAGTTAAATTTCGAAATTTATAACCCTAGACACAAACCAGTTGAGTTAACAGAGTTATGTTTAAAAGTTTACATGACACCGTTAAACATTGTAAATCAAGGAAAGTGTATTCAAAATGGAATAATAACCACACGGTTGAACCTAATGTACCACTAATGATTGAAACGGGAACTAATCTCCCGTTTTTTCCAAAAACTAAGTCAAATCATAAATGTCAAACATAGTTTTATACTTTTGCGGAATTTTTAAAATTTAATTATTATGGATGGACGAATCTAAATTCATGGAAAACGGGAGAAGATGGGCAGATGGAAATTGCTGGAATTTATAGCCAAGGTGTTTTTCTATCATAACCCATGGTCATAACCCTTAACAGTGCGAGTTTTGATAGAGAAATTAAAATTTTTCGGAAATTTAAATTTCTTGGGAGGATGATCTAAATTTCTTGGAAATGGGAGAAGATGGGCGGATGAATCTTGCTGGAATATTTAGGTAGGGTGTTGGTCTATCATGGTCCGTGGTCATAACCTTTAACAGTGCGAGTTCTGCTAGAGAAATTTAAATTTTTCGAAAATTTAAATTTTTTTGAGGATGATTCTAAATTCTTTTATAACGGGAGAAGATGGGCAGAAGGAACTTGCTTGAATTTATAGCCAAGGTGTTTTTCTATCATAACCCATGGTCATAACCCTTAACAGTGCAAGTTTTGGGAGGAAGAATTTAAATTTTTTGGAAATGGTAGAAGATGGGCGGATGAATCTTGCTGGAATATTTAGGTAGGGTGTTGGTTTATCATGGTCCGTGGCATAACCGTTAACAGTGCGAGTTCTGATAAAGAAATTTAAATTTTTCGAAAATTTAAATTTTGTTTGAGGATGAATCTAAATTTCTTGGAAATGGGAGAAGATGGTCTATCATGGTCCGTGGTCATAACCTTTAACAGTGCGAGTTCTGATAGAGAAATTTAAATGTTTCGAAAATTTAAATTTTTTGGAGGATGAATCTAAAATCCTGTATAACGGGAGAAGATGGGAAAATAAAATTTTTCGAAAATTAAAATGTTTTTGGAGGATGAATCTAAATTTCTTGGAAATGGGAGAAGATAGGTGGAATGAACTTGCTGGAATTTATAGATAAACTGTCCCACTATGATAATCTGTGGTCATAATATTTAACAGAGCGAGTTTTGATAATAATTTTTTAATTTTGACCAAAATCGAAATTTAATATACTTGGGAGGCTGAATCCGAATTCTAGGAAAACGGGAAAAGATGGGCGGATGGAACATGATGGAATTTATAGATAGGCTGTTAGTCTATCATCGTCCATGGTCATAACCTTTAACAGTGCGAGTTCAGAGAAATTACATTTTTACGAAAATTTAATTTGGAGAATGAATCTAAATTTCTTGGAAATGGGAGAAGATTGGCAGATGAATCTTGCTGGAATAGTTAGATAGGGTGTTGGTCTATCATGGTCCGTGGTCATAATCTATACCAGTGCGAGTTCTGATAAAGAAATTTAATTTTTTCTAAAATTGAAATTTTTTGGAGGATGAATCTAAATTCCTGGATAAAGGGAGAAGATAGCCGGATGGAACTTGCTGGAATTTATAGTCAAGGTGTTTTTCTATCGTAATCCATGGTCATAACCTTAACAGTTTGGAAGGATGAATCTAAATTTCTTTGAAATGGGAGAAGATGGGCGGATGAATCTTGCTGGAATATTTAGGTAGAGTGTTGGTCTATCATGGTCCGTAGTCATAATCTTTAACAGTGCGAGTTCTGATAGAGAAATTTAAATTTTTCGAAAATTTTATTTTTTTTGTAGAATGAATTTAAATTTCTTGGAAATGGGAGAAAATGTGCGGATGAATCTTGCTGGAATATTTAGATAGGGTTTTGGTCTATCATGGTCCGTGGCCATAACCCTTAACAGTGCGAGATCTGATAGAGAAATTTTCGAAAATTGGAATTTTTTGGAGGATGAATATAAATTCCATCCAAGAAATTTAGATTCATCCTCCAAAACAATTTCAATTTTCGAAACATTTAAATTTCTCTACCAGAACTCGCACTGTTAAAGGATATGACCACGGACCATGATAGACCAACACCCTATCTAAATATTCCAGCAAGATTAATTCGCAAATCTTCTCCTATTTCCAAGAAATTTAGATTCATCCTACAAAAACAAAAAAAAAATTCCGAAAAATATAAATTTAATAAGTAAGTATTGAACTCTTTATTTTATTATTTTATTTAAATATCGCCATTTGAAGAAATTTTAATATTCATTTCTGTATGTTCAAAATGTATTTTCTTTAATCCATTAACGTCAGATTTGTAGAAAAATCGTAGCTGAGATCAGATGAGAGGTAACACAAATCTATTTTCACGGACAGATAAATAAAGAATAGGACTACACAAAAAAATAAGATTTATACTTAGGGGAATCAGTGGATCAACTACCTTAAATTTCACAAATTCATTAAAATCGAATAGAAATAGCTCTAGAAAATGTCAAATCCAGAAAACTATATCTATATCAAAATAGTATATTTTCCTTAATAGGTCGAATCATACCTGGCCTACAGTAATGATTCGGTCGAGTAAAAATTCAACTTTTTTGTATAAAATCATAAAAAATTTATTTAAGTTTTATTGAGCAACATGTAAGTGGTTTATTCTATAATATTAACAGAGATGACAATCATCCAGATAATTTATCTTTTAGTTTCGATATATATAGACTCAATTGTGCATTTCACAACACAATTAAGTTTAAACGTGAGGTGTGTTGACATTATCAGCTATATTTGTATTATTGTTAAAATCGTCAACCATTTATTTTACTGTAGTTATTAAAGCGGAAGTCCCAAATTATTTTTAACCTTGCATGCCCACTGTTTCGACTAATATTATTGAATTATTCCCGTACCAAATTTTATTTAATTTTTCTGTATCGTTGTAATTTTTTATTCCGATCTTATTTTTTATTTTTATATATAAAAATGTATTTTAGTTTTTCAGTTCATTTTTCAAATTTGCTAAATGTTGTGGTATAAATATCATTCGAAGCGAGTATGACTCAATCTGTGGGATTCTGCATTTATTCTATAATTCAAAAATATATTTGAAAAAGCACAAAATATTTTTCTGATCTTCTTAGGAAAATTAATTTCAACTAACAGTCGTACATACACTCAGATGGACAAATAAGTGTTCACCAATTACCAATAAATATTCTTACTTTAATCATATATGTATATTTACAACTGTCTCAATTTACATCCATTGTTTAAGCCAAAATAAAAATTACAGCCAGAAGATAGATAATTAATAGTAGTAGTAATTGGTTTTTAAGTCTCATAGAAACTCACATTCTAACTTTTAGAATTTTCTATGTTTATGAAAATCAAAAATTAGAATTTTCTATGTTTATGAAAATCAAAAATACTATTAAATAACTGTTAGTTCAAACGTCATTTCGGAAATGCTAAATCGCTTTTCAAGGTATCTCGTCTTCGATTCGTATGGTACCCAATTTGCCTTTTTTTTTGACAAATCCTGCTGCTTGCAAACGTTTTGCTTCTTGAGTATCTCCCTATGATATTGCAAGCTCATGTTGAGTTTGACAACAACATTCACGGATTAATGCCTCCAAATCTTGGTCTTCAAATTGTTTGGTTGTCCTGGGCCTTCCGTTTCAAAATCATCACTTCTGAACATGCACCATCTCTTGCACGTTGAAACCGATGGAACACGTTCACCATAAGCTTTGGTGATCTATGTGTACTTCTGCGGCACGTTTTTCAAATGAAAGAAGTAAAGCAAAACTTTCCACATATGACGCTTTGTTGGCACAAAATTCGACAAAAAAAACTTTGTTGTTTACACTTAATGTTCCATAACTAAGCGAGGATGAATGACAGATATATACCCTTTAGAGTGATATAAAAGTTATTAAAAATTAATAAAGGGGTTCAAAAGATACGCCACCTATAGCAAATCCCACATTTTTAAGTCATATACCCAATCAGTTGAAATCAAATTTCAGTAAAAATATTTTTTTAAACACACTTTCAACATATTTGGGGTATTCAAATGGTCTGATTGTCCTAATATATTATGATAGTTTAAACAAATTGTTGTTGTGCTTCAAAAAAAGTGTTATTTTATGACAAAACAATGAACATAGTTCAAAAAGTCTTATTAGTTTAGAACATTATTGTTTGAAACACAACAAAAATTGTTTAAACTATCATAATATATTAGGACATTATGACAATAAAGACATTATGACAATATGACCTAATAGCATATCATTTTTTAAAATTTTAAAAATTGTGGTGTGAATGTATGTACATATACATTTTATTTACACGATAAAAACGTAATAAAACTTAATGAAGATTAATATATATATATGGAATATGAAATTAAAAAACTTACATTTCTAAGTAACGTAGAATTTTTTCTTTTAATTGAATTTATAAAATTTGAGCACTTATTATTACACAACTATTTTTTTTCAAATGAGTTGACGGTTATATGTAAATAGTGTTGTCTATTCATCGAAATAAAAATATTTAAATAAATGTTTGTGTAAACGATTTTATTTATGCGAAAATTTATTTGTTATTATCTAAAAAAATGTTTTTTTTTTATAAAGCGTGCAATTTGTATGAAGAATACTGGTAATAAGGTTTTAAACTTGAATTTTTTTCATACACAATTTGTTTAACGTTTGGAAGCGTAAGCAATTTGTATGAAGAATACTGGGAAAAAAGTTTAAAACTTATTTCCATAGAATTTTATTTTAACGTTTGTCGTTGCGTTTTATAAAATGAGGCCCTAAATTTGTTTTATAATCTTTTGATAAATTGAATATGAATAAGGTTTTAATCATAGAGACACATATTGCGTAAATTCTGTTTTTTAAATTTATAAAAAGTTTCTAATACTACATTTGAGTGATAAGTTGATTTTATGAACTTGATAAATAGAGTATAAATAATGATTTACTCATAGATACACATAGTGCTTTACATTTTAATTTTTTTAGGGTCTAATTTTATAAAACGAAATGACAAACGTTAAAATAAAATTCTATGGAAATAAGTTTTAAACTTTTTTCCCAGTATTCTTCATACAAATTGCTTACGCTTCCAAACGTTTTGTTTTATAAAATGAGGACCTTAATTTACTGAAATTGTTATTAAATTTTGCGAGAACAAAATTCTTATTTTAGCGAATAGGAATAAACACGTGATTTTTTTTTGAGAAATGCTTTAATGAATATATTTTTATGAATATTTTTTGTTTTGTTTCACATTTCAACAAAATAATTTGTTTTGTAGTTTTTTATCAAATAAAACTATAACATTTCAAATAGCATTAAACCAACTATATTTACAACACTGTTATTAATATTTTCCCTCATAAATTCCCATATACATTTCATATAACTGTATGTTGAATAAATTTTAAATTTATTGAATAAGGTGAAAATAATAATTTTTACAAAAAAGGTTAAGGTTTATGTCTGTACTATTGGAATTTTCAACACCATTAGAATTCAACTAATGGTGAATAGGGTGAAAAACTATATATTTTAAAATAAAATTAGTATTATAAACATGAAAATAAACATTCTGGTGTAGGCTAAGGGTTTAGACTACTGAACTGTAGCCGAACTACATCGGTTCGAATCTCAGTGGAGGCAAAACAATTTTATTGAAAAAAAAATAAAACTACTTGAATAGAATAGTAGAACTGAATTTCAAAAAAGTACCAATATAAGTGTACTGAAATTTGGCCCTTTTTACCCATTTGTATTTGACTTCCGAATAGCATGTTGTGGATTCTTTTTTGTGTGGTTGGAAGAATATTTTATCTTTTTTTATTTTTAAATTGAATAAATAATATCAAATCTCCGTTTTTATCCCGTTTTTTGTCCCCTTTTTATCCCCCGTGAAGAAATAATTTTCAAAAAAGTACCTAGTAATACGTACTATTTGAAAATAATAGTTCATGGAATTGTTAGTGAGAAAATACATTTTGATAAAAAAGTACCAAAAAAGAAAACAATTTTGAGGCCTTAGGAATTCGAATTTCAAAAAAGTACCAAAAAGATTTCTAGTTTTTATTGATCTGAGCCAGATACATTCAATATAATATTTCTATGTTTATTTATGTAGGAGATATACATGTTAACAGAGGGTTCTACGGGGACTATTTTTACCCCATATGGCCACTTGAATTTTGAATTTCAAAAAAGTACCAAACACCTGTCGGCTCTTTTTTTGATTACAGGCGGACGCATTTAAAATATTATTTCTAAGTTTATTTGTTTTGGAGATATAGAGGTACAGGTTTTACCCGTTTTTGCCCCATTTGTCCCCCTTAACGACCGAATTTCCATAAATCCCTTCTTAGTGGATCTACATATTGTAAAAGGAACCCATTACCCGAATTTCAAGTTTCTAGCTTTAGCGGTTTGGGCTGTGCGATGATGAATGAATCAGTCAGTCAGTCAGTCAGTCACGTTACTCTTTTATATATATAGATATATTTATATATTTATATATTTATATATTTATATATTTATATATTTATATATTTATATATTTATATATTTATATATTTATATATTTATATATTTATATATTTATATATTTATATATTTATATATTTATATATTTATATATTTATATATTTATATATTTATATATTTATATATTTATATATTTATATATTTATATATTTATATATTTATATATTTATATATTTATATATTTATATATTTATATATTTATATATTTATATATTTATATATTTATATATTTATATATTTATATATTTATATATTTATATATTTATATATTTATATATTTATATATTTATATATTTATATATTTATATATTTATATATTTATATATTTATATATTTATATATTTATATATTTATATATTTATATATTTATATATTTATATATTTATATATTTATATATTTATATATTTATATATTTATATATTTATATATTTATATATTTATATATTTATATATTTATATATTTATATATTTATATATTTATATATTTATATATTTATATATTTATATATTTATATATTTATATATTTATATATTTATATATTTATATATTTATATATTTATATATTTATATATTTATATATTTATATATTTATATATTTATATATTTATATATTTATATATTTATATATTTATATATTTATATATTTATATATTTATATATTTATATATTTATATATTTATATATTTATATATTTATATATTTATATATTTATATATTTATATATTTATATATTTATATATTTATATATTTATATATTTATATATTTATATATTTATATATTTATATATTTATATATTTATATATTTATATATTTATATATTTATATATTTATATATTTATATATTTATATATTTATATATTTATATATTTATATATTTATATATTTATATATTTATATATTTATATATTTATATATTTATATATTTATATATTTATATATTTATATATTTATATATTTATATATTTATATATTTATATATTTATATATTTATATATTTATATATTTATATATTTATATATTTATATATTTATATATTTATATATTTATATATTTATATATTTATATATTTATATATTTATATATTTATATATTTATATATTTATATATTTATATATTTATATATTTATATATTTATATATTTATATATTTATATATTTATATATTTATATATTTATATATTTATATATTTATATATTTATATATTTATATATTTATATATTTATATATTTATATATTTATATATTTATATATTTATATATTTATATATTTATATATTTATATATTTATATATTTATATATTTATATATTTATATATTTATATATTTATATATTTATATATTTATATATTTATATATTTATATATTTATATATTTATATATTTATATATTTATATATTTATATATTTATATATTTATATATTTATATATTTATATATTTATATATTTATATATTTATATATTTATATATTTATATATTTATATATTTATATATTTATATATTTATATATTTATATATTTATATATTTATATATTTATATATTTATATATTTATATATTTATATATTTATATATTTATATATTTATATATTTATATATTTATATATTTATATATTTATATATTTATATATTTATATATTTATATATTTATATATTTATATATTTATATATTTATATATTTATATATTTATATATTTATATATTTATATATTTATATATTTATATATTTATATATTTATATATTTATATATTTATATATTTATATATTTATATATTTATATATTTATATATTTATATATTTATATATTTATATATTTATATATTTATATATTTATATATTTATATATTTATATATTTATATATTTATATATTTATATATTTATATATTTATATATTTATATATTTATATATTTATATATTTATATATTTATATATTTATATATTTATATATTTATATATTTATATATTTATATATTTATATATTTATATATTTATATATTTATATATTTATATATTTATATATTTATATATTTATATATTTATATATTTATATATTTATATATTTATATATTTATATATTTATATATTTATATATTTATATATTTATATATTTATATATTTATATATTTATATATTTATATATTTATATATTTATATATTTATATATTTATATATTTATATATTTATATATTTATATATTTATATATTTATATATTTATATATTTATATATTTATATATTTATATATTTATATATTTATATATTTATATATTTATATATTTATATATTTATATATTTATATATTTATATATTTATATATTTATATATTTATATATTTATATATTTATATATTTATATATTTATATATTTATATATTTATATATTTATATATTTATATATTTATATATTTATATATTTATATATTTATATATTTATATATTTATATATTTATATATTTATATATTTATATATTTATATATTTATATATTTATATATTTATATATTTATATATTTATATATTTATATATTTATATATTTATATATTTATATATTTATATATTTATATATTTATATATTTATATATTTATATATTTATATATTTATATATTTATATATTTATATATTTATATATTTATATATTTATATATTTATATATTTATATATTTATATATTTATATATTTATATATTTATATATTTATATATTTATATATTTATATATTTATATATTTATATATTTATATATTTATATATTTATATATTTATATATTTATATATTTATATATTTATATATTTATATATTTATATATTTATATATTTATATATTTATATATTTATATATTTGGGGAATTTCATGTCAAGTGAACCAACTTTTGAAATCGATGTCTTCCGATCGGGATGAAATTTGCACCAGGGTTAGCTCTATTGGATAGTAACTCAGACGCAATTTTTCAACAACATCGGTCGAGAACTCTCTGAGTTATAGGGGGTACAATTTTGGCAATTTGGTCAAACAGGGGTTTTTTCTTATCCATGTAACTTATTACCTATTGTTCTTAGCAAAATGTGTCCCAAATAGTATAGATAGCTATTTCTTCGATCTTTCGAAAAAAAATATTTAAAAAAAAAAATAAAAAATTTTTAATATTTTTTTTCCGAAATCAAAAACTTTTTTGACTTTTTTTTAAAATGCGTCCTTTTTTTTTTTTTTTCTTAAAATAAAGTTTAGATATTTTCCTTGAACACCTACTTGGTCGCTTAGTGGGATGCGAGTGGGATATCTATCAAAATAAATATTTTGTAACTCAAAACATAAAATTTTTGACTTTTTTTGCAAAATCAAAAACTTTGTTGACTTTTTTTTTCAAAATGGACCCTTTTTTAATCTTTTTTTTTAGGTCAAACAAAAGCTTAGATATTATCCTTGAAGACCCTTTTGGTCGCTTAGTGGGATGCGAGTGGGATATCTATCAAAATAAATATTTTTTAACTCAAGACTTACAATTTTTGACTTTTTTTTTGCAAATACGATTTTTTTTCCAAATGGGCCCTTTTTTTAAAATTTATATATTTATATATTTATATATTTATATATTTATATATTTATATATTTATATATTTATATATTTATATATTTATATATTTATATATTTATATATTTATATATTTATATATTTATATATTTATATATTTATATATTTATATATTTATATATTTATATATTTATATATTTATATATTTATATATTTATATATTTATATATTTATATATTTATATATTTATATATTTATATATTTATATATTTATATATTTATATATTTATATATTTATATATTTATATATTTATATATTTATATATTTATATATTTATATATTTATATATTTATATATTTATATATTTATATATTTATATATTTATATATTTATATATTTATATATTTATATATTTATATATTTATATATTTATATATTTATATATTTATATATTTATATATTTATATATTTATATATTTATATATTTATATATTTATATATTTATATATTTATATATTTATATATTTATATATTTATATATTTATATATTTATATATTTATATATTTATATATTTATATATTTATATATTTATATATTTATATATTTATATATTTATATATTTATATATTTATATATTTATATATTTATATATTTATATATTTATATATTTATATATTTATATATTTATATATTTATATATTTATATATTTATATATTTATATATTTATATATTTATATATTTATATATTTATATATTTATATATTTATATATTTATATATTTATATATTTATATATTTATATATTTATATATTTATATATTTATATATTTATATATTTATATATTTATATATTTATATATTTATATATTTATATATTTATATATTTATATATTTATATATTTATATATTTATATATTTATATATTTATATATTTATATATTTATATATTTATATATTTATATATTTATATATTTATATATTTATATATTTATATATTTATATATTTATATATTTATATATTTATATATTTATATATTTATATATTTATATATTTATATATTTATATATTTATATATTTATATATTTATATATTTATATATTTATATATTTATATATTTATATATTTATATATTTATATATTTATATATTTATATATTTATATATTTATATATTTATATATTTATATATTTATATATTTATATATTTATATATTTATATATTTATATATTTATATATTTATATATTTATATATTTATATATTTATATATTTATATATTTATATATTTATATATTTATATATTTATATATTTATATATTTATATATTTATATATTTATATATTTATATATTTATATATTTATATATTTATATATTTATATATTTATATATTTATATATTTATATATTTATATATTTATATATTTATATATTTATATATTTATATATTTATATATTTATATATTTATATATTTATATATTTATATATTTATATATTTATATATTTATATATTTATATATTTATATATTTATATATTTATATATTTATATATTTATATATTTATATATTTATATATTTATATATTTATATATTTATATATTTATATATTTATATATTTATATATTTATATATTTATATATTTATATATTTATATATTTATATATTTATATATTTATATATTTATATATTTATATATTTATATATTTATATATTTATATATTTATATATTTATATATTTATATATTTATATATTTATATATTTATATATTTATATATTTATATATTTATATATTTATATATTTATATATTTATATATTTATATATTTATATATTTATATATTTATATATTTATATATTTATATATTTATATATTTATATATTTATATATTTATATATTTATATATTTATATATTTATATATTTATATATTTATATATTTATATATTTATATATTTATATATTTATATATTTATATATTTATATATTTATATATTTATATATTTATATATTTATATATTTATATATTTATATATTTATATATTTATATATTTATATATTTATATATTTATATATTTATATATTTATATATTTATATATTTATATATTTATATATTTATATATTTATATATTTATATATTTATATATTTATATATTTATATATTTATATATTTATATATTTATATATTTATATATTTATATATTTATATATTTATATATTTATATATTTATATATTTATATATTTATATATTTATATATTTATATATTTATATATTTATATATTTATATATTTATATATTTATATATTTATATATTTATATATTTATATATTTATATATTTATATATTTATATATTTATATATTTATATATTTATATATTTATATATTTATATATTTATATATTTATATATTTATATATTTATATATTTATATATTTATATATTTATATATTTATATATTTATATATTTATATATTTATATATTTATATATTTATATATTTATATATTTATATATTTATATATTTATATATTTATATATTTATATATTTATATATTTATATATTTATATATTTATATATTTATATATTTATATATTTATATATTTATATATTTATATATTTATATATTTATATATTTATATATTTATATATTTATATATTTATATATTTATATATTTATATATTTATATATTTATATATTTATATATTTATATATTTATATATTTATATATTTATATATTTATATATTTATATATTTATATATTTATATATTTATATATTTATATATTTATATATTTATATATTTATATATTTATATATTTATATATTTATATATTTATATATTTATATATTTATATATTTATATATTTATATATTTATATATTTATATATTTATATATTTATATATTTATATATTTATATATTTATATATTTATATATTTATATATTTATATATTTATATATTTATATATTTATATATTTATATATTTATATATTTATATATTTATATATTTATATATTTATATATTTATATATTTATATATTTATATATTTATATATTTATATATTTATATATTTATATATTTATATATTTATATATTTATATATTTATATATTTATATATTTATATATTTATATATTTATATATTTATATATTTATATATTTATATATTTATATATTTATATATTTATATATTTATATATTTATATATTTGGGGAATTTCATGTCAAGTGAACCAACTTTTGAAATCGATGTCTTCCGATCGGGATGAAATTTGCACCAGGGTTAGCTCTATTGGATAGTAACTCAGACGCAATTTTTCAACAACATCGGTCGAGAACTCTCTGAGTTATAGGGGGTACAATTTTGACAATTTGGTCAAACAGGGGTTTTTTCTTATCCATGTAACTTATTACCTATTTCTTATCCATGTAACTTATTACCTATTGTTCTTAGCAAAATGTGTCCCAAATAGTATAGATAGCTATTTCTTCGATCTTTCGAAAAAAAATATTTAAAAAAAAAAATAAAAAATTTTTAATATTTTTTTTCCGAAATCAAAAACTTTTTTGACTTTTTTTTAAAATGCGTCCTTTTTTTTTTTTTTTTCTTAAAATAAAGTTTAGATATTTTCCTTGAACACCTACTTGGTCGCTTAGTGGGATGCGAGTGGGATATCTATCAAAATAAATATTTTGTAACTCAAAACATAAAATTTTTGACTTTTTTTGCAAAATCAAAAACTTTGTTGACTTTTTTTTTCAAAATGGACCCTTTTTTAATCTTTTTTTTTAGGTCAAACAAAAGCTTAGATATTATCCTTGAAGACCCTTTTGGTCGCTTAGTGGGATGCGAGTGGGATATCTATCAAAATAAATATTTTTTAACTCAAGACTTACAATTTTTGACTTTTTTTTTGCAAATACGATTTTTTTTCCAAATGGGCCCTTTTTTAAAATTTATATATTTATATATTTATATATTTATATATTTATATATTTATATATTTATATATTTATATATTTATATATTTATATATTTATATATTTATATATTTATATATTTATATATTTATATATTTATATATTTATATATTTATATATTTATATATTTATATATTTATATATTTATATATTTATATATTTATATATTTATATATTTATATATTTATATATTTATATATTTATATATTTATATATTTATATATTTATATATTTATATATTTATATATTTATATATTTATATATTTATATATTTATATATTTATATATTTATATATTTATATATTTATATATTTATATATTTATATATTTATATATTTATATATTTATATATTTATATATTTATATATTTATATATTTATATATTTATATATTTATATATTTATATATTTATATATTTATATATTTATATATTTATATATTTATATATTTATATATTTATATATTTATATATTTATATATTTATATATTTATATATTTATATATTTATATATTTATATATTTATATATTTATATATTTATATATTTATATATTTATATATTTATATATTTATATATTTATATATTTATATATTTATATATTTATATATTTATATATTTATATATTTATATATTTATATATTTATATATTTATATATTTATATATTTATATATTTATATATTTATATATTTATATATTTATATATTTATATATTTATATATTTATATATTTATATATTTATATATTTATATATTTATATATTTATATATTTATATATTTATATATTTATATATTTATATATTTATATATTTATATATTTATATATTTATATATTTATATATTTATATATTTATATATTTATATATTTATATATTTATATATTTATATATTTATATATTTATATATTTATATATTTATATATTTATATATTTATATATTTATATATTTATATATTTATATATTTATATATTTATATATTTATATATTTATATATTTATATATTTATATATTTATATATTTATATATTTATATATTTATATATTTATATATTTATATATTTATATATTTATATATTTATATATTTATATATTTATATATTTATATATTTATATATTTATATATTTATATATTTATATATTTATATATTTATATATTTATATATTTATATATTTATATATTTATATATTTATATATTTATATATTTATATATTTATATATTTATATATTTATATATTTATATATTTATATATTTATATATTTATATATTTATATATTTATATATTTATATATTTATATATTTATATATTTATATATTTATATATTTATATATTTATATATTTATATATTTATATATTTATATATTTATATATTTATATATTTATATATTTATATATTTATATATTTATATATTTATATATTTATATATTTATATATTTATATATTTATATATTTATATATTTATATATTTATATATTTATATATTTATATATTTATATATTTATATATTTATATATTTATATATTTATATATTTATATATTTATATATTTATATATTTATATATTTATATATTTATATATTTATATATTTATATATTTATATATTTATATATTTATATATTTATATATTTATATATTTATATATTTATATATTTATATATTTATATATTTATATATTTATATATTTATATATTTATATATTTATATATTTATATATTTATATATTTATATATTTATATATTTATATATTTATATATTTATATATTTATATATTTATATATTTATATATTTATATATTTATATATTTATATATTTATATATTTATATATTTATATATTTATATATTTATATATTTATATATTTATATATTTATATATTTATATATTTATATATTTATATATTTATATATTTATATATTTATATATTTATATATTTATATATTTATATATTTATATATTTATATATTTATATATTTATATATTTATATATTTATATATTTATATATTTATATATTTATATATTTATATATTTATATATTTATATATTTATATATTTATATATTTATATATTTATATATTTATATATTTATATATTTATATATTTATATATTTATATATTTATATATTTATATATTTATATATTTATATATTTATATATTTATATATTTATATATTTATATATTTATATATTTATATATTTATATATTTATATATTTATATATTTATATATTTATATATTTATATATTTATATATTTATATATTTATTATTATATATATTTATATATTTATATATTTATATATTTATATATTTATATATTTATATATTTATATATTTATATATTTATATATTTATATATTTATATATTTATATATTTATATATTTATATATTTATATATTTATATATTTATATATTTATATATTTATATATTTATATATTTATATATTTATATATTTATATATTTATATATTTATATATTTATATATTTATATATTTATATATTTATATATTTATATATTTATATATTTATATATTTATATATTTATATATTTATATATTTATATATTTATATATTTATATATTTATATATTTATATATTTATATATTTATATATTTATATATTTATATATTTATATATTTATATATTTATATATTTATATATTTATATATTTATATATTTATATATTTATATATTTATATATTTATATATTTATATATTTATATATTTATATATTTATATATTTATATATTTATATATTTATATATTTATATATTTATATATTTATATATTTATATATTTATATATTTATATATTTATATATTTATATATTTATATATTTATATATTTATATATTTATATATTTATATATTTATATATTTATATATTTATATATTTATATATTTATATATTTATATATTTATATATTTATATATTTATATATTTATATATTTATATATTTATATATTTATATATTTATATATTTATATATTTATATATTTATATATTTATATATTTATATATTTATATATTTATATATTTATATATTTATATATTTATATATTTATATATTTATATATTTATATATTTATATATTTATATATTTATATATTTATATATTTATATATTTATATATTTATATATTTATATATTTATATATTTATATATTTATATATTTATATATTTATATATTTATATATTTATATATTTATATATTTATATATTTATATATTTATATATTTATATATTTATATATTTATATATTTATATATTTATATATTTATATATTTATATATTTATATATTTATATATTTATATATTTATATATTTATATATTTATATATTTATATATTTATATATTTATATATTTATATATTTATATATTTATATATTTATATATTTATATATTTATATATTTATATATTTATATATTTATATATTTATATATTTATATATTTATATATTTATATATTTATATATTTATATATTTATATATTTATATATTTATATATTTATATATTTATATATTTATATATTTATATATTTATATATTTATATATTTATATATTTATATATTTATATATTTATATATTTATATATTTATATATTTATATATTTATATATTTATATATTTATATATTTATATATTTATATATTTATATATTTATATATTTATATATTTATATATTTATATATTTATATATTTATATATTTATATATTTATATATTTATATATTTATATATTTATATATTTATATATTTATATATTTATATATTTATATATTTATATATTTATATATTTATATATTTATATATTTATATATTTATATATTTATATATTTATATATTTATATATTTATATATTTATATATTTATATATTTATATATTTATATATTTATATATTTATATATTTATATATTTATATATTTATATATTTATATATTTATATATTTATATATTTATATATTTATATATTTATATATTTATATATTTATATATTTATATATTTATATATTTATATATTTATATATTTATATATTTATATATTTATATATTTATATATTAATCTATATATATAAAAGAGTAACGTGACTGACTGACTGACTGACTGACTGATTCATTCATCATCGCACAGCCCAAACCGCTAAAGCTAGAAACTTGAAATTCGGGTAATGGGTTCCTTTTACAATATGTAGATCCACTAAGAAGGGATTTATGGAAATTCGGTCGTTAAGGGGGACAAATGGGGCAAAAACGGGTAAAACCTGTACCTCTATATCTCCAAAACAAATAAACTTAGAAATAATATTTTAAATGCGTCCGCCTGTAATCAAAAAAAGAGCCGACAGGTGTTTGGTACTTTTTTGAAATTCAAAATTCAAGTGGCCATATGGGGTAAAAATAGTCCCCGTAGAACCCTCTGTTAACATGTATATCTCCTACATAAATAAACATAGAAATATTATATTGAATGTATCTGGCTCAGATCAATAAAAACTAGAAATCTTTTTGGTACTTTTTTGAAATTCGAATTCCTAAGGCCTCAAAATTGTTTTCTTTTTTGGTACTTTTTTATCAAAATGTATTTTCTCACTAACAATTCCATGAACTATTATTTTCAAATAGTACGTATTACTAGGTACTTTTTTGAAAATTATTTCTTCACGGGGGATAAAAAGGGGACAAAAAACGGGATAAAAACGGAGATTTGATATTATTTATTCAATTTAAAAATAAAAAAAGATAAAATATTCTTCCAACCACACAAAAAAGAATCCACAACATGCTATTCGGAAGTCAAATACAAATGGGTAAAAAGGGCCAAATTTCAGTACACTTATATTGGTACTTTTTTGAAATTCAGTTCTACTATTCTATTCAAGTAGTTTTATTTTTTTTTCAATAAAATTGTTTTGCCTCCACTGAGATTCGAACCGATGTAGTTCGGCTACAGTTCAGTAGTCTAAACCCTTAGCCTACACCAGAATGTTTATTTTCATGTTTATAATACTAATTTTATTTTAAAATATATAGTTTTTCACCCTATTCACCATTAGTTGAATTCTAATGGTGTTGAAAATTCCAATAGTACAGACATAAACCTTAACCTTTTTTGTAAAAATTATTATTTTCACCTTATTCAATAAATTTAAAATTTATTCAACATACAGTTATATGAAATGTATATGGGAATTTATGAGGGAAAATATTAATAACAGTGTTGTAAATATAGTTGGTTTAATGCTATTTGAAATGTTATAGTTTTATTTGATAAAAAACTACAAAACAAATTATTTTGTTGAAATGTGAAACAAAACAAAAAATATTCATAAAAATATATTCATTAAAGCATTTCTCAAAAAAAAATCACGTGTTTATTCCTATTCGCTAAAATAAGAATTTTGTTCTCGCAAAATTTAATAACAATTTCAGTAAATTAAGGTCCTCATTTTATAAAACAAAACGTTTGGAAGCGTAAGCAATTTGTATGAAGAATACTGGGAAAAAAGTTTAAAACTTATTTCCATAGAATTTTATTTTAACGTTTGTCATTTCGTTTTATAAAATTAGACCCTAAAAAAATTAAAATGTAAAGCACTATGTGTATCTATGAGTAAATCATTATTTATACTCTATTTATCAAGTTCATAAAATCAACTTATCACTCAAATGTAGTATTAGAAACTTTTTATAAATTTAAAAAACAGAATTTACGCAATATGTGTCTCTATGATTAAAACCTTATTCATATTCAATTTATCAAAAGATTATAAAACAAATTTAGGGCCTCATTTTATAAAACGCAACGACAAACGTTAAAATAAAATTCTATGGAAATAAGTTTTAAACTTTTTTCCCAGTATTCTTCATACAAATTGCTTACGCTTCCAAACGTTAAACAAATTGTGTATGAAAAAAATTCAAGTTTAAAACCTTATTACCAGTATTCTTCATACAAATTGCACGCTTTATAAAAAAAAAACATTTTTTTAGATAATAACAAATAAATTTTCGCATAAATAAAATCGTTTACACAAACATTTATTTAAATATTTTTATTTCGATGAATAGACAACACTATTTACATATAACCGTCAACTCATTTGAAAAAAAATAGTTGTGTAATAATAAGTGCTCAAATTTTATAAATTCAATTAAAAGAAAAAATTCTACGTTACTTAGAAATGTAAGTTTTTTAATTTCATATTCCATATATATATATTAATCTTCATTAAGTTTTATTACGTTTTTATCGTGTAAATAAAATGTATATGTACATACATTCACACCACAATTTTTAAAATTTTAAAAAATGATATGCTATTAGGTCATATTGTCATAATGTCTTTATTGTCATAATGTCCTAATATATTATGATAGTTTAAACAATTTTTGTTGTGTTTCAAACAATAATGTTCTAAACTAATAAGACTTTTTGAACTATGTTCATTGTTTTGTCATAAAATAACACTTTTTTTGAAGCACAACAACAATTTGTTTAAACTATCATAATATATTAGGACAATCAGACCATTTGAATACCCCAAATATGTTGAAAGTGTGTTTAAAAAAATATTTTTACTGAAATTTGATTTCAACTGATTGGGTATATGACTTAAAAATGTGGGATTTGCTATAGGTGGCGTATCTTTTGAACCCCTTTATTAATTTTTAATAACTTTTATATCACTCTAAAGGGTATATATCTGTCATTCATCCTCGCTTAGTTATGGAACATTAAGTGTAAACAACAAAGTTTTTTTTGTCGAATTTTGTGCCAACAAAGCGTCATATGTGGAAAGTTTTGCTTTACTTCTTTCATTTGAAAAACGTGCCGCAGAAGTACACATAGATCACCAAAGCTTATGGTGAACGTGTTCCATCGGTTTCAACGTGCAAGAGATGGTGCATGTTCAGAAGTGATGATTTTGAAACGGAAGGCCCAGGACAACCAAACAATTTGAAGACCAAGATTTGGAGGCATTAATCCGTGAATGTTGTTGTCAAACTCAACATGAGCTTGCAATATCATAGGGAGATACTCAAGAAGCAAAACGTTTGCAAGCAGCAGGATTTGTCAAAAAAAAAGGCAAATTGGGTACCATACGAATCGAAGACGAGATACCTTGAAAAGCGATTTAGCATTTCCGAAATGACGTTTGAACTAACAGTTATTTAATAGTATTTTTGATTTTCATAAACATAGAAAATTCTAAAAGTTAGAATGTGAGTTTCTATGAGACTTAAAAACCAATTACTACTACTATTAATTATCTATCTTCTGGCTGTAATTTTTATTTTGGCTTAAACAATGGATGTAAATTGAGACAGTTGTAAATATACATATATGATTAAAGTAAGAATATTTATTGGTAATTGGTGAACACTTATTTGTCCATCTGAGTGTATGTACGACTGTTAGTTGAAATTAATTTTCCTAAGAAGATCAGAAAAATATTTTGTGCTTTTTCAAATATATTTTTGAATTATAGAATAAATGCAGAATCCCACAGATTGAGTCATACTCGCTTCGAATGATATTTATACCACAACATTTAGCAAATTTGAAAAATGAACTGAAAAACTAAAATACATTTTTATATATAAAAATAAAAAATAAGATCGGAATAAAAAATTACAACGATACAGAAAAATTAAATAAAATTTGGTACGGGAATAATTCAATAATATTAGTCGAAACAGTGGGCATGCAAGGTTAAAAATAATTTGGGACTTCCGCTTTAATAACTACAGTAAAATAAATGGTTGACGATTTTAACAATAATACAAATATAGCTGATAATGTCAACACACCTCACGTTTAAACTTAATTGTGTTGTGAAATGCACAATTGAGTCTATATATATCGAAACTAAAAGATAAATTATCTGGATGATTGTCATCTCTGTTAATATTATAGAATAAACCACTTACATGTTGCTCAATAAAACTTAAATAAATTTTTTATGATTTTATACAAAAAAGTTGAATTTTTACTCGACCGAATCATTACTGTAGGCCAGGTATGATTCGACCTATTAAGGAAAATATACTATTTTGATATAGATATAGTTTTCTGGATTTGACATTTTCTAGAGCTATTTCTATTCGATTTTAATGAATTTGTGAAATTTAAGGTAGTTGATCCACTGATTCCCCTAAGTATAAATCTTATTTTTTTGTGTAGTCCTATTCTTTATTTATCTGTCCGTGAAAATAGATTTGTGTTACCTCTCATCTGATCTCAGCTACGATTTTTCTACAAATCTGACGTTAATGGATTAAAGAAAATACATTTTGAACATACAGAAATGAATATTAAAATTTCTTCAAATGGCGATATTTAAATAAAATAATAAAATAAAGAGTTCAATACTTACTTATTAAATTTATATTTTTCGGAATTTTTTTTTTGTTTTTGTAGGATGAATCTAAATTTCTTGGAAATAGGAGAAGATTTGCGAATTAATCTTGCTGGAATATTTAGATAGGGTGTTGGTCTATCATGGTCCGTGGTCATATCCTTTAACAGTGCGAGTTCTGGTAGAGAAATTTAAATGTTTCGAAAATTGAAATTGTTTTGGAGGATGAATCTAAATTTCTTGGATGGAATTTATATTCATCCTCCAAAAAATTCCAATTTTCGAAAATTTCTCTATCAGATCTCGCACTGTTAAGGGTTATGGCCACGGACCATGATAGACCAAAACCCTATCTAAATATTCCAGCAAGATTCATCCGCACATTTTCTCCCATTTCCAAGAAATTTAAATTCATTCTACAAAAAAAATAAAATTTTCGAAAAATTTAAATTTCTCTATCAGAACTCGCACTGTTAAAGATTATGACTACGGACCATGATAGACCAACACTCTACCTAAATATTCCAGCAAGATTCATCCGCCCATCTTCTCCCATTTCAAAGAAATTTAGATTCATCCTTCCAAACTGTTAAGGTTATGACCATGGATTACGATAGAAAAACACCTTGACTATAAATTCCAGCAAGTTCCATCCGGCTATCTTCTCCCTTTATCCAGGAATTTAGATTCATCCTCCAAAAAATTTCAATTTTAGAAAAAATTAAATTTCTTTATCAGAACTCGCACTGGTATAGATTATGACCACGGACCATGATAGACCAACACCCTATCTAACTATTCCAGCAAGATTCATCTGCCAATCTTCTCCCATTTCCAAGAAATTTAGATTCATTCTCCAAATTAAATTTTCGTAAAAATGTAATTTCTCTGAACTCGCACTGTTAAAGGTTATGACCATGGACGATGATAGACTAACAGCCTATCTATAAATTCCATCATGTTCCATCCGCCCATCTTTTCCCGTTTTCCTAGAATTCGGATTCAGCCTCCCAAGTATATTAAATTTCGATTTTGGTCAAAATTAAAAAATTATTATCAAAACTCGCTCTGTTAAATATTATGACCACAGATTATCATAGTGGGACAGTTTATCTATAAATTCCAGCAAGTTCATTCCACCTATCTTCTCCCATTTCCAAGAAATTTAGATTCATCCTCCAAAAACATTTTAATTTTCGAAAAATTTTATTTTCCCATCTTCTCCCGTTATACAGGATTTTAGATTCATCCTCCAAAAAATTTAAATTTTCGAAACATTTAAATTTCTCTATCAGAACTCGCACTGTTAAAGGTTATGACCACGGACCATGATAGACCATCTTCTCCCATTTCCAAGAAATTTAGATTCATCCTCAAACAAAATTTAAATTTTCGAAAAATTTAAATTTCTTTATCAGAACTCGCACTGTTAACGGTTATGCCACGGACCATGATAAACCAACACCCTACCTAAATATTCCAGCAAGATTCATCCGCCCATCTTCTACCATTTCCAAAAAATTTAAATTCTTCCTCCCAAAACTTGCACTGTTAAGGGTTATGACCATGGGTTATGATAGAAAAACACCTTGGCTATAAATTCAAGCAAGTTCCTTCTGCCCATCTTCTCCCGTTATAAAAGAATTTAGAATCATCCTCAAAAAAATTTAAATTTTCGAAAAATTTAAATTTCTCTAGCAGAACTCGCACTGTTAAAGGTTATGACCACGGACCATGATAGACCAACACCCTACCTAAATATTCCAGCAAGATTCATCCGCCCATCTTCTCCCATTTCCAAGAAATTTAGATCATCCTCCCAAGAAATTTAAATTTCCGAAAAATTTTAATTTCTCTATCAAAACTCGCACTGTTAAGGGTTATGACCATGGGTTATGATAGAAAAACACCTTGGCTATAAATTCCAGCAATTTCCATCTGCCCATCTTCTCCCGTTTTCCATGAATTTAGATTCGTCCATCCATAATAATTAAATTTTAAAAATTCCGCAAAAGTATAAAACTATGTTTGACATTTATGATTTGACTTAGTTTTTGGAAAAAACGGGAGATTAGTTCCCGTTTCAATCATTAGTGGTACATTAGGTTCAACCGTGTGGTTATTATTCCATTTTGAATACACTTTCCTTGATTTACAATGTTTAACGGTGTCATGTAAACTTTTAAACATAACTCTGTTAACTCAACTGGTTTGTGTCTAGGGTTATAAATTTCGAAATTTAACTTCACACACATTATTAAATTAGTATATCTTTATCTATCTACTATTAATATTTGCAATTATTATTATGAATTTTCAATTACCCAAGCAGTTTTGAGATGCTTTAATACTTCAAAATATCATGGACTACAAACAATTGTAAGGTGTATTTACTTTACGCAATAATTAAAATTTCTATAATAAACATTTTAAAATAATTTACGTAGTTGTTCTGTTATTTCCACATTTTTTCGCTAACGAAGTAGCGGGTTGCATGCTAGTATATTTATATATTTATATATTTATATATTTATATATTTATATATTTATATATTTATATATTTATATATTTATATATTTATATATTTATATATTTATATATTTATATATTTATATATTTATATATTTATATATTTATATATTTATATATTTATATATTTATATATTTATATATTTATATATTTATATATTTATATATTTATATATTTATATATTTATATATTTATATATTTATATATTTATATATTTATATATTTATATATTTATATATTTATATATTTATATATTTATATATTTATATATTTATATATTTATATATTTATATATTTATATATTTATATATTTATATATTTATATATTTATATATTTATATATTTATATATTTATATATTTATATATTTATATATTTATATATTTATATATTTATATATTTATATATTTATATATTTATATATTTATATATTTATATATTTATATATTTATATATTTATATATTTATATATTTATATATTTATATATTTATATATTTATATATTTATATATTTATATATTTATATATTTATATATTTATATATTTATATATTTATATATTTATATATTTATATATTTATATATTTATATATTTATATATTTATATATTTATATATTTATATATTTATATATTTATATATTTATATATTTATATATTTATATATTTATATATTTATATATTTATATATTTATATATTTATATATTTATATATTTATATATTTATATATTTATATATTTATATATTTATATATTTATATATTTTTATATTTTTATATTTATATATTTATATATTTATATATTTATATATTTATATATTTATATATTTATATATTTATATATTTATATATTTATATATTTATATATTTATATATTTATATATTTATATATTTATATATTTATATATTTATATATTTATATATTTATATATTTATATATTTATATATTTATACATGTATATTTATATATTTACTAGCTGATCCAGCAAACGTTGTTCTGCCATACAAATTATTTCTAGTGAATATTTTGGTTGTTAAATAAAAAATAACGAACGTATTCTAAGTGAATTTGGCATTATAGGTATTTTTGATGATAAATGAAGAGAAATACAAACAAAAATTTTTGGCGAAAAATATAAAAAAATGGGTGGATAGGGACATCCTAATGTCCTAGCGGTATGAAATATGAATATATTCTCGTACCTACCAAGAATAATACAAAATGTCATAAAAATAGGTAAATATTGATATTTGGATATTGCTCATACAAAATACTAAAATCTCGGCTAAAAAACGGGTAGGTGAGGGTCGGTTGATGAAAATTTGGGGTTATTTTTTTTAATGCCAAATATATCATCAGTCGGGCAGATTAAGAAATTCTGTTCTAAAGAGGACACCGCCAACGATATTGGCCCCAAACACGGAGAAAACAGTCCCTGATACTTTAAGTAAATAATATAAAGAAGCTACCAAACACTGTAAGGACACTTTTGTTGTACTAGGAGACATGATCCACATACATCAAAGTACGTGATGAAAGACCAGGGAATTGTGTCACTCTACAAACTAACACGAGAGCTCCACAAACATCTTCCAAGAATTTGCCCAACAAAAAATAGGCTAAGAAGGGTAGAATGGAGTATAGAAACTTAGAAAGGACTGAAAAATGTTCACATGTACCACTGCAAGAAGAGACGGCTACAGAACATCTAATAGAACTTATAAATGTCCCAAAACCGGAGAATATGTTTATCTTCTATTTTTCGTCAACAATTGAACAATATTTTATTAATTTTTTAATTTGTCAGATTTCATAAAAACATTATTGCCAAACAGTTAAAATGTATAAATTTAATGAAAAAATTGGAACAAAAATTTATAAATTTAACAAAAAAAATATCTTGGCAGTAATAACCTGATAATAACGTAAATCATAGACACAAACCACGTAACCCAGACAAATAAAATATATTGTCTTACTGAATCATAACTTCGACTACTTTTCTTCCTCAGACAAGACGAAACAATTGTCGAACAGAATTGAGGTATTAATTATATCTAAATTTTTATAACGGAATAGGAGTATGGCGTTTTTTCGATAAAATGTTTATCCTTTTAATTTATCCTTTTGAAAACTGTATTGTAACAGTATTATAGTTTTTAGCAATTTTTTATAATTATTTTTTTCAAAAATTTAAATATCAAGCCAATTTTCTGTAGAGTTGCATTTTTTTTTGCTCGCACAATTTTACCACTGTTTTTACTAAAACTTATATAATTATCCTTACGTAAAAAAATATTGGACAAAATGTCATACAATAATTGCCTATGATCAATTAGAATATAAAAACAGCAGATGTGGACTATTGGATGCCTTTTTGAACAAAATCAGTGATGTTGAAAATCACATTGCATAGCGTTGCATTTTTTATGCTCGCTACTGTATATAATACTTGTTTTAATTATTGGTTTATTCATTAAATTTCAACTAAAAAATGTAAATCAATTTTTTAATTAAATATTTGATAATTTTGTAATTTATTATCACCTCGATTTTCTGATATGAAACAGAAAATGTTACAAGTCCCAAAAAAAGACCTATAAGATGCAAATGCACTCGTCTTAGCTGTGATTATTTGTCATCATAAATCATACCAAATATGTAAGTAATAAAACTCCATTATCAGATTTCAAAAATATTTCAAATCATGGATTTTAGAACGTTTTTTGTATCTCCTGTAATATTTCTGAAAAGGACTTTCAACACTAAGCTAAAGAAAGGAAAATTTAAAAAAAAATTTCAGAACAAAACACACGAATGAAGTCAAATTTATTGAAAGAAGGTATATATGTACATCAAATTCAATTTAACGTTGGTAAAATCATGACTAAGTTTATAATGAATAATTTTTAAGTTTTAGATTAACTTCTAGAATTATGCGGAATTCAATTTTTAATACTTTCATTAAGTGCAATTTATTCTGAAAAAAGTTTTTAAGTAAATTCATTGTAATCAATCATTTGTATTGTAAATCAGCAGTTTAGGTTTCAAATCAGAACAATATTGTGTGTACAATGAATATAAAAAATGTACAAATCCATGAGATTTCTTAATTGTAGACCTAAATTTTAAAAACCGGTTAACCGAGTGATAAAAACCGGATAAACTGGTTAACCGAAAATCAACATTTTAAATTCGGAATGAGTAACGGATCTTTTAGAATGAGTAAGTATGCCTTTTAGAAGGCCTACAAACTGAAGTCCTATCATTTTTTCCCGCTGGGTATGAATGTGTTGAGTTTTTGCAACTGTTACTTGCATGTGTAATAGGGTGGGTCACCCGTCTATGAAGAAAATGTTTTTTTATGGGCACGGTGACAAAAATGTAAATAAAAAAGGCAATAGAGCATGATATGCAACTTTATTCCAGATAGCTGTATTTATTTGTAAAAATACAAATCAATTGTAATTACATATAACATATTAAATATTTAGGGAAAAAAGTATTACAAAAATGTTTACAGAAGTGAAAGAAAGGATAATCAAAATAATAATGAAGTGTTCATTTAGCGACAAAATTATTATTGCTATAAAATATTGATATTGATTTTCTTGATTCTATCTGAGCTTTGATGATTCTTTCTCTTGTTGTTTTGTTGCACAAAGTTGATGTTGTTTTACTCTGCTTTGACTGCTCTCTTTACCCCTTGAGTATGACAGGGGGGTAAAATAGCTCAATTCCTCCGTTTTTTTCTTCTTCAATAAACAATCTTCAGATTTTAATATACATAGGTGATTCAGTAATATTTTCATCACATTTCAAAATATCATAGTATCATAGTAAAATTTATCGTTGGTATCTGAAACAGCCGTAATTTGTTTGACGCTGTGGATCTACTTTTCAAAATTCGATGGACAGCTAATTCACGAATATGTTGTTGGGGATATGTTAACATTACAATTAATAAATTTTCAGGATGTGCTAAATAACTGTTTCTTTGAATTACTGGGCCGACAAACCTTCAAAGTTGTTGGTAAATAACGTCTTTACAGCTGGGAAGAGTTTTTATACGTAAACCTTTACAATATATATTGCAAGAGTTGTTAGATTTGTTCTCAACTGAAATATATAGATGAAGATCTGCACGTATATTTTCAACGCAATACTCTGGCATGTTCGTGGGAATTGGTTGAAACTTCACTATTGGCCTTTTTTAAAGTTTTCAAGTTCTTTGCCAATTTCTCCTGAAAATGTTTGTGGTCTTGATGTTCCACCATCAATATGTTGAAACAGGTGTCTGAATGGCAGTTCATTCATGCAACATACAAATGTTTTTTCTAGTAAACGAATATACAATTAAAAAATTTAGTGATATGAAAAAGATTTTAATGTATGCATGAAAAAGATTTTAATGGTCGTAATTGTAATTGATCTGTTTCTTCACAATCTGACTGATCATATTCAAGTTCACTTATAGCCGTTATGTGTAACCGTTATCTGGTATGTTATCAAAATTCGTTCTCTTGCAGGTATTTTTTTGTTTTTAATGCAAGTACACTTCAGAAAATCATTGCACTTACATGTCGAAATATCAAACAAAGTCTTGTTTTCAAAAAGGATCTTTTCCAACTTTTCTTTAAGAGAGACTTTAAAATATTTTTACATTTTAAATGATATATTCGTAGCATAACCTTCATTCGTTTAACAGATACTGAAGGTATTGACGATTTCTCCCTATTTTTTAGTTTCCCTTACGTATTTAATGCTAAATTTAAGATTGCCAATGGAAGATCCGATGGAGCTAGCCAAAGTATCAAGAGTGTCTACAAGAACAGCGGCTGATTTTGTACTCTTCGGCATTCAACTGCCTTTAATAAACCACGAAATATTTCACGCATATGAGGTTTACCAATATCCTACAACTCATGATGGATTCTCCATAAACATCCACACCAGTAGCAGATATTTCCTCATCGACAACAGAAAGGCGCTGTATTACATTTTGGACGAAAATACCCGATAGTTGTGAAATAGAAATCAAAAATCTTCACAACTATTGGCGTCAAACACACTCATCAAATACTTGGATTTTCTCAGTGTTTGAAGAAACACCAGTAAAAGTGACATGCAACGAAAAACCACAACATATTACTCTCCATGGTTCAGGCATATTGAGAATGGAAGCTGATTGTCACTTGGAAGCAGATCTACATTTGTGGGCGTATGATACATATACAAAAGATATTGATTATGTATTTCCAGCTATGGACATATCTAAATTTATTCCAAAAATAAAACATTTGAAACTAAGCAGCGAGATGGAGATATATAAGATTGCGTACATCCCGAAAGAAACAACAATTTTTGGTTTTCCACTAGTAGACGGTCACCATTTAAATCACTACATGATAAGCGCTTTAAAAATTATCATCATCATGGTAATTTTTGCCTTATTTTAGACACTAAGAAGAATGTGCCAGATTTCATCAACCTATTTGCCAGCCACCGTTGCGCTACCTCTAGATGGGGTATATTAACCCTCCGTTAGTCGCAATCATTTTCAATCGAGACTAGTCGCAATGTATCAAATTGATATCAATAGAAAAAGGCGCGTTTCAAAAATATTCTCTTCACTTTTTATTTCGAAAACATAAAAACAATATTAAATACAATGTATTTAAAAGAGTATTACGAAAAAATTGCATTAAATATATTATTTTATCAAAAAATAGCCTAAAATTTAGGGTGTTAAAAAAAATTTACAATAAAAAAATGTTTGCCTGTATCAACTCGATCAGTTGAGAGTAACGAAATGTTAAGAATTATGTTTAAATATTTTTGTTGGAAGATTAGGATCTTTCAAGGCCGGCAGTATGTTCAATCTTGAATATTAGAAATAATTAGTAGTCTATGTTTTGTTTTAAATATGAGACTGTACATTAGAATTTGTACAGTAGCCCAAGAAAGTCTACATACAGGAAAAATTATTATGTTACTTTAAACAGTTTTTTAGTTTTTTTTATGAGATATATAATAATAAATGTAATCAAATCAAATTTTTTTTTTTTTTTTTTTTTCAGTATCTTTTTCTTTATTGAATCTTTCTTTTTTACAAATAAGTATTCAAATCTTAATCTAAACTAAAACTAAAGTTGTTATTGCCACTGCAATATCCAACATGAGTGCTCGATGATTATCTGGCCAGATCCAGTGTTTCCAATCGCCTCAGTCGTCTATGACCCTCAAATGACAGCAACTCCCTGGCGAGGGGGTTTGGATGATTCATTAGTTTTGAAATGTATTTTAGACTGGAGAGTTTGATCTCCTCGCGTATTATGGGGACATTGAGATCCCTATGGATATTACTATTGCGAATGTACCATGGGGCACCTGTTATTGTCCTTAACAGTGCTGACTGCTTTCTTTGCAATTTTTCAACGTTAGATGAGGAGGCTGTTCCCCATAGCTGAATGCCGTATAGCCATATCGGTTTTATAATTGTTTTGTACAAAAGCACTTTGTATTCCAAGTCTAGAGCAGACCGTGGGCCAATTAACCAGTACAATTGGACTGACTTTAATTTTATTTGCGTAACCTTGGCTTCAATATGGTGGGACCATGTTAAACGGCGATCAAGATGGATACCGAGATATCGCACATGGCTCTGTTCTGGGATTTTGATATTATTTATCTGTATGGAAGGGCAACTTTCTCGTCTTAAAGTAAATGTAACGTGAATACATTTTGTTGCATTGACCTTAATTTTCCATTTGTCCAGCCATTTTTCCAAATCGCCGATGTGAGACTGGAGTTGTTCAGAAGCTATTACGGGATTTTCATGTGTACTTAAAAAAGCGGTATCATCCGCAAATGTAGATGTGTGAGTCAGTGCGCTCGTGGGCATATCTGCAGTATATAAAATATATAGGAACGGCCCTAGAATACTTCCCTGTGGTACACCAGCGGATATTTTTCGACGTGTTGAGATCACATCCTTTGATCTGATTTGGAAAGATCTTTCTTGTATGTAATTTTTAAGCAGTTTATGTACGTTCGCAGGTAGTAATCTAGTAATTTTGTGTATTAGTCCATCGTGCCAGACTTTATCGAAGGCTTGAGATATGTCAATAAATAATGCGGAACAATACTGCTTGCTCTCGAAGGTTTTCCGAATAAGTGTAGTTATCCGATGTACCTGTTCGATAGTACTATGTTTCCTTCTGAAACCAAATTGATGGTCAGGAATAATGCAATTTTCGTCAAGGTGCACTATAAGTCTCTCAAGTAACAACTTTTCAAAAAGTTTTGAGAATATTGACAATAGGCTAATGGGACGGTATGATGTCACTTGAGTGACATCTTTTCCCGGTTTCGGTATCATAACTATATCAGATATTTTCCATGAGGATGGGAAATATCCAATACGTAGTATTGAGTTAAATATGAACAAAATAATTCTCAGTGCTGAGTTGGGCAGATTACTTATCATCGTGGTAGTAATTTTATCTATACCAGGTGATTTTCCAGCCTTAAGACCTTTGACCGTCGTCCTCACGGCAGAGAACCGGAATTTTAGTGGGGCTGGCACCACATTATTTATGACATTATCTCTAATATATGAATTTGTATCATTTGGGGTAAATACATTCTCCAAGTGATTGGCAAATGCTTCGATTTTTTCTGAAGTATTTTTTGCCCATTCTCCGTTCTGAAGGCGTATGGGCGACTCATATACAATAGGGCATTGCATATTTTTCACAGCTTTCCAGAGACTATATTCTGTGTTCTTAGTAGGGTCTAAGTTTCTAAGATAATTTCTCAGGTTAGATTCTTTATTAATCTTTAAGGCGACGTGAAGTCTTCTTTGGCACTGATTAAGTTTAGCCTTTACGTTCGGAGATCGCGATTGTTGCCATTGACGTCTGAGGGTTCTCTTTTCTTTGATAAGAGAATCAATGTTTTTAGGACATTTTGAATGTCTGTAATTCCCCAGGGTGACTGGGGGCGTGGACACTTGCCTCCCTCTAGGAGTAATAAGGCGAGAGCCCCAAAATGTATGTTTTGCATTGTAATCACCAGCTGCTATAAATCTTGGACCTAGAGTCCTAAAATATTCGAGAAACTGCTCTCGATTAATATTATACCTAGGAGGACAATATATTGAAGATATTGTAACTCTACCATCAGGTATATTTATAGATGTGGCCTGGATGTGATCCGTTTTATATTCTGGCATTGGGAAATGCCTAATATCCTTTCTCACTAATATAGCTGTTCCACCACAAGCTCTACCACTTGGATGTTTTGTGTCATAAGTATAGTATCCGTTAATTCTGAAACAGTTCTTTATGGTAAAGTGTGTTTCAGAAACGAGTAGTACATCAATTTCCTGAAGGTGGAGAAATTGTTGTACATCATTCTTATGTTGGCTAAGGCCGTTAGCATTCCAAAAACAAATTCTTAGAGAATTCATTTTTTATTTAGCAGGATCTGCATGAGCATGCTTTGATTCTGCATCAATTGTTGAAACATATTTTGCATGTTCGTCATGAAACTGTTCATGGTTTGAATTAGATTCTCAATAGAGCTTTGAGAGTTATTGTCGGGTACTGGTACACCCTCTTTTAATGCATGTGCATATGAAAATAATGGGGAATTATTTCCATTGCTTCTTTTCATTTGGGTAACTGAACCCTCATTTGTCGTATTGGCATACGATTTGTTTTGATAATTATCATTTATGATGCCCCTATATTGAGCACTAGAAGCACCTGTGTTTGTTTTCATTTGGGTAACTGAACCCTCATTTGTCGTATGGGCATACGATTTGTTTTGATTATTGTTTTTTATGATACTTCTATATTGAGCACTAGAAGCATCAGGAAGGCTTGGAAAGTTAGAAGCCGTATATTGAGCATATAAAGGTCTTCTTGCCTTCGTTGATTCCTGTATGCGTAGGAATACTGGGCATCCACGGTAGTTTGCGGTGTGATTTTGACCACAGTTACTACATTTTCTTATATTATCTGTTTTTGAGTGGGGGCATTCTTGACTTTTATGAATATCTCCACATCTTACACATACAGAAGGTAATTTGCAGAATGTTCGGGTGTGACCGAACTCTTGGCAATTAAGGCACTGAGGTGGACCTTTGCACTTAATTGGTTCTTCTACAATTATTTTACGATTTAGAAGATATCTTAAACCGTATATTGGATGAGTGTCACCCTTTTTCTTTAATTGAGAAGAGTTGAAAGTGATTTCAACTCTAAAAATTGGTTGAGGAATTTTATTTTTATTTATTATATTGTGAATGGACTTCACTTCAAAGCCTTCAGACTCTAGCGCCTTTTTAATATCATCAGTTGGCTCAGAACTATCTATACCTTTGATGACTACTGTCAAACCTTTTGCACTTTTCAGTTGATATGTATAATAGTTTCTTTTCTCGGAATCGAAATTATCAACAATCATTCTGAAATTTTTTTCCGAATAAGTTTGTACCTTTGTCTCTTGAATATTTCCTTTACGTAGAGAGACCACGTGGAAATTCTCCTTACCTACAAGTTGGGACAATTTGTTCACCAAAACATTTGTAGTAGGTTCGCGCAAATAAAGAGGAGGTGGCTTATAGTCTTTTACAGGCTTTGCGGGTTTTTCTTTACTTTCATGATTGTCAAGAATTGCAAAACGATTTTGACTTACCGGATTTTTCTTCGCCTGTTTTGGATTTGGTTCCAATTTTGATGTCCTAGGACTGGACTTGCGTTTAGTTATAGTGATGTAACGGTCCATTCCTGTTAGGATTTTTCCCGTATTTTTCACTATACTATTTTTTGGTATGGCACCAGTATTTTTTAATGTAAAACTCGATTGATTTTGCCTATCATCACCGGTTTTTATAGAGTTAATATTTTCATTACTACTATTTGTGACATTGATCACAGTAGCATTACTTTTTTCAGCAACCATTTGAGTTGTTGTTTGTTTTTCTATAATTTCTTTTATGTTGTCTTCTACACAATTGTTTTGTTTTGGCGCACTAGAGAGTGGAGATCTCTCGTTTGTTGTTGTTCTTACACTTAAATAATTTTTGTGATCTTTTGGATCATATGTATTATTATTGTTGTATGGAGAGCTCACAACAATGTATGCATTATTTCCATTGCTGCTGAGCCTCCTTTCACTTGTTGGAGAGTAAGAGAAACTCATACACAAACACACAAACACTACACTCTTTATTTAGGGTTTTATTTATGTTGTTGTTTTTTTTTTTTTATTACTTTTGCTTTGTTTTTTTTTTTCTGATTGTTAATATTTGCATTAACAAACAGTTTTTTTTAATTTTATTTTGGCTGTTTAAATCAATATTTAAATATATTTATAAGTATTTAATAAGCGTCCATTCGCTGTTACTTATCTTTGTATATATTTTTTTTTTGTATTTATCTTCACAATTATTTTATTTATTTATTTGTGAGAGCGATGTAAAACACGTCTATCCACTGTAAACGGCAGAAGATATAACGCCCAAAAGTTCATAGTTATTAGAGTTATTGATTCTGAGTAAAATAACGAAAAATTTATTCTCGGTCACGCCTACTTTTGGGTGGGCGGGACTATTAAGTTTCATAATATTTTGAACATTAAAGCCAAAAAAACCCAAAAAAAATTTTGTTATTTGACTCAGAATCAAAAAATTTAATGACGGTGAAATTTTGGAAGTGATAGGAAATGTTGCTAAGCCCGACTTAAGTGATGTTGTTTTAATTTTTTTTAGTGTGAATTTATTTTTTTAACAAATATATTTCACTACTTTTAACTTACAAATACAGCTCTCAACGAAAGAAAATTTAATCTGAATTCTTGTATGTAGACTTTATTGGGCTACTGTAGGTATGGAACGAGTAGATGCACCACATGCAGGTAGAATCTATGAAGACACTTATTTTTACAGGTGTTGCATCGTATAGAACACACAATGCACAGTGGTTTAGAAACTTTTTTTTTGGAAATAATTCGGTATCTTGGGAACTATTGGAGATATTGTTACGAAATTTGAGGTGTTTTCGAGTTGATTTACGTTTGTTCAGCTTCCTTGGGCCAATGGGCGCCAGTGCGTATCCCCTTGGGTTTCAAATTTATTAAAAAAATCGCCAAAAATCCATTTATGACCCGAATGAGCTGAAATTTTGAACGTAAATGGTCCTTGAGAAGATCTACAAAAACTACAAGAGTAGGTTATTTCTATAAGTTGAAGAGATATGGCGGGCCTACGGAGGGTCGAAATTTATTTTTAAAGTATCAGCTATATTGTCGATAAAATTTTAAATGAAATAAAAACAACTTGCTAACAGTTATCTCTTCCCTATAAAAAGTTATACGCATCCAAATTTGGAACTTGTAAAAAGGGCCGTATTTTTTATTTTTCCCAAAAAAGCCCATATATTTTTTCTTTTGTAGAAAAAAAAATTCTTCGGGACTATATACAATTTTTAAGTTATCCGGAAAGATATCTTAATGCAAAAGCGTGAAAAGAAAAATTTGCCTCACTTAAGCGCACATACTACCCCCGAGTCCTATCCAAACTTGGCCAATTTTAAAAGAAAAATTTCAGTTTGAGTAAAAAAGTCTAAAAAGGCAAAGTACCGATCCACGTAAAAGCTTCATATTTGTATAACCCCATATGTTTCTTAAATACCTACTAAGTATTTTTACTATCATACAGTAAATAACTTCACAGTAGACACTTTTATTAAAAAAACTCAGTTTTTGGATCACATTTGCAACGATTTAAGAATTTCAGTATTTGAAAATAAAACATTTCAAAAATTGTAATGCCATTGATTTAAGGACATTTGTGTCTATATTGATTCCAAATTTTGTTATGTTATCTTTAATTGTTAAAATTTTACATTAATTCAAATTTTATATTTTTATTCGTGGAAAATCACCATATGATTTTTTTTTTGTTTTTAAGGTAAATTTTTTTTATTTTTTTCCATTACTCCTCTTGGGAGCATATGGCTTCCACAAAGCATCTCCATCTTACACGATTTGTTGCAGTTGTTTTCGCATCTTCCCATGTAAGATTGCACTATCCTAGATCTTGGAGTATAGTGCGTCTCCATGTATTCTTTGGACGTCCTCGGCTTCTTGAACCTTGAGGGTTCCACTCTAGCGCCATCCTTGTTATACTGTCAGGATTCTTTCTGATAGTATGACCGATCCACCTCCATTTCCTACGTTTTATTTGTGTTAGTATGGGTTCCTCGTTGGTGAGGTTCCAGAGCTCTGTATTGCTGATGTTGTTTGGCCAGAATATTCTGCATATGATTCTGAGGCACTTGTTAATGAATACCTGTAGTTTGTTCGATACTAACCAAGTTTCACTTCCGTACAGCAGAGTAGACTTTACACATGCGTTGAATATTCTAAGCTTGGTACGTCTGGATATCTGTGAGTTTCTCCATACTGGTTGTAGTCTTCCTAATGCCGCTCTCGCTTTATTGAGCCTGTTATTAACGTCTGTTTCAGCGCCGCCATTTTTTGATACTGTACTGCCTAGATAGCAGAAGCTTTCTTCGTATTCAACTGGTTGGCCTTGTAGCATGATGTTATCGGTGCTAACGTTGTTGATTCTCATAGCTTTGGTTTTCTTGATATTTATCTCAAGTCCAACATTGCGTGCTAATCTTTCCAAATCATCTATATTTGCTTGCATGTTGGAGATCTTATGCGGGAGTAGACAAATATCATCCGCATAGTCCAAATCTTCGAGTTGGCGTGAGAGGCTCCATGTTATTCCTCTTCTCTCTGAACAAACTTCGCTCATGATGTCATCCAGCACTATAGTGAATAGCAGAGGTGATAGGGGGCAACTCTCCAGTTGTTGCAATCTTTCAAGTCGCCACTTTTTGGTAACTTAACGATGATGCCATTCTTCCAAGTTGGAGGTAGCCTTTCCTCCTCCCAGACTGATGTGATGTGTGGTCGTAGAAGTTCAGCTGTGGTTTCGATGTCAACCCGAAGAATTTCAGCTGGTAAACCATCTTCACCTGCTGCCCTGTTATTTCTTAACTTCCCGATGGCCTCCTTAATCTCACTTATACTGGGGAGCTGCTTGATATTCTTAGGATATTTTCTGCATGCATATTGTCTTCAATTTCGTTGTCATTAGTAGTTGCATCCGATGTGATGTTACTAATTCCTTCGAAATGTTCTCTCCATCTTTGTGTCTGTGCATCATTGTTTGTTAATAGCGCACCGCTACGATCAGCGACTGGTTGGTTCCTGTTACACTTTCGATTGGTGAGACAGTTTATCGTCTGGTGTAGTTTTCTCATGTTGTTCTGGCTAGCCGCTTCTTCTGCCGACATTGCAAGCCGTTCTAGGAACTTTCTTTTGCCTCTTCTTGAAGCTTTCTTTACTTGTTTTGCCAGTAGTTGGTACTGCTGTCTCAAAGTGTTGTTGTTGTTTAACTGCAGCTTGAGTTCCCTTATTTGAGAAACCAGGTTCTTCTGCAACTCGGTTATATGTAGCTGTGACATCTTCCCATGAGTGGTGTTGGTTTATTGGTAGCTGTTCACGAATTTTCGCCGCTACCGTGTTCTTAGTATCGTTGTTTTGGAGTTGTTGTAGGTAGAGCCGTTTTCGTTTTGTGTGCCTGGTTGTTCTTCTTTGCCATTTCAGTTTGATCTTGATTTCGCCAGTGATGAGCTCATGATCACTGCCGATGTCAGCGCCTCGTCTGTTTCTGACATCCATTAAGGAGCTTCTCCATCTTTTGCTCACGCATGTATGGTCAATCTGATTGCGTGTGTTGCCATTAGGTGATGTCCACGTATATTTGTGTATCTCCTTATGCGGAAAGATGGAGCCACCTATGACGAGTTGAAATGTCTGGCATAGTTCGATTAACCGCTCCCCATTGTTGTTTCTAACTCCACAACCGTGCGTACCAATGGTAGTGTTGATGTTGGTGTTGTCACTTCCTATCTTCCCGTTGAAGTCACCCATGAGTATTATGATATCTCCTCTTCGAATCTCATTGAGCATAGAATTCATCTTTCTTGGTATCATCAGCGTCTTCTGTCGGGGCGTAACACTGTATCATGGTGATATGTCTTACTCTGCTCTTGAAGCGAGCCATTATTATTCGGTCTGATGTAGGCTTCCATGTTTGGAGGGAGTTTATTATTTTCTTAGATATTATGAAGCCAACTCCACTATTGCCGCCATCTTAAATTTTTGGAAAAAAAAAATCGGACAAAGGACACGCCTACCTCCCATATATGCCAAAAATATAATTTTTAGTTTTGGCTACATAATTGATATAAAAATCATGAAAATCTGCATTTGTTATACGCACTAGGCTTACAATATTTCCGTTAATTTTTATTGTGATTTTAACAAGGACTCTTGGTCCTGCCATATATCCTTAATTGTGAAAATTCTATAAGTTTTGCAAAAATTATCTGATTGTAATGAAACTTGGTATGTTTATTTGTATTTACTGAATAACTTTTTGGGTTGAATACGCTTTAACCGTCCCCCTGTCTGTCCGTCTCCATCTATCTGTCTATCCGTCTGTACATGTAAATTTGTTAATCAAGGTATATGTCGCAATTTTAAACATGTTCCCATAATATTTGGTCCACATCACTTTTTCGAGCCAAGGTACAACTTTGTCCTCTCGAGCACAGTGGGGGGAATGAAAAAAAAGTGGAAATAAATCTGTAACTTCTAAACCAACAGTCCGAAGTTAATAAAGTTCCACGGTTATAGAGAAGGTGTAGCTGAGTTTAAGATTTGAATTTGGACTTTAGAATGTAGGGCGGTGCCTCAAGGCCCCAAAATGGGGTATCTCGGGTATATGAAAAATTAAAAATGATGCCAAATTTTTGTCCTGGATCCGATTTTAAAGATTTTTATAGGTGTATATATTTTATCTCTTATAGTTGACGGGATATTCACATTTGAAAATTAAAATTTCAAGTTTTCTCCTACTTTAATCTGAATTTTTGCTAATAGTGAATGCAAATCTCTTTCTATTTTATTCAAATATACATTTTTGAATTACCAACAAATATATTAGTAATAGAAAAATAATAATAATTTTAAAATATATACTAATTCAAAAGTTTTAAATTAAAAATATTTTAAAAAGTAGTTTTTTCACGAATTTCGAAAGAAGTACTTACATTAATGTTTAGTTATACAGAAAATAAAAACCAAATAAATAATGTGTTTTCTCAACTTTTCAAAACTTTTATATCTGCGAGTTCCATATCCAAATTAACTCTTATTACCAGGGAAACCGGAAATATGCTCTAAAAAAAGCGTTTTAGGCGCTTTAAATATGCAGTAAAAACTTTAAAATATGCTCTTAAAATTTAAAAAATATGCTCTTAAAAAAACAAACTTTTACATAATTTTTAACCAAAAAAAATTTACTTAAATTTTCAAATAAAAATCGTTGTCTTGGATCTGAAAACATTTTTAAACATAGAAAATGTTCTTTCGACATCAACTGATGTTACAGGAGCAAATTTAAAAGACAATATTTCTTTAACACTTAGAACGGTTAAGTTTGAATTAGAACTAAAATTTGATATTTAGATGGAGCTATTATTAAAATAGTGCTTATTTTATATTAAAACAAGTAAGAGAGCTATATTCGGCTGTGCCGAATCTTAGCTCACCTTCACCTAATTATACTTCAAAATAAAAAATTTAAATATTTTTAGGTGAACAAAATTTTTTTTTCAGTTTTTTCATTTTTTGGAATTTAAAAAAAAAAATTTTTGTTTTTTTAATTTTTTTTTGATGAAATCTATTTTTCAATTTTGAATTTTAAACAAAGGAAGTAAAAACCTGTAACACAACAGCGAAAAATAAGTAAGACAAAATTTGTTTTTGATAAACTCAAAATATGCTATTAAACAGTAAAATATGCTCTAAAACGCAAAATATGACATAAATATGCTCTTAAAACAAATATATGCAAAAATATGTATTTAAGGGTAAAATATGCAAAAATATGCACTAACAAATCGATGCCAAAATTCTTAAATAGTTCTGAAACGTGTAAATATCTTATCCATGTGCTCATTAGGCTCACCAGAAAAAACATGCATTTGCATATTTTGGTTTCCCTGCTTATTACATAGCTGCTTTTAACAAATTAAAACCATTCCTGTATGACCCAATATGTTCTTAAACAAAGTCAAAAACCTAAAAAATACCATTTTTGGATTTGGGATTCTCAATAAGAATTCACAAATTTCTTTCAATATGTTCTTAAACAAAGTCAAAAACCTAAAAAATACCATTTTTGGATTTGGGATTTTCAATAAGAATTCACAAATTTCTTTCATTTTTGGACTAAAAATTTCTAATTCTTAAAAATTTTATATATTTTTTCAAAAGAAGACACAATTTCCTACACGTTGATATATAATATGTAGTATATCTCATATTTTCCAAGTCTCATTAATGGCTTCAAAATACATAACTCACAGTAATTAACTTCATCTTGTTGTATTCTCCGATTTTCGGCAATGCAGTAGTCGGCAATGCAGTGCACAAAAATATTGTTACGAAATTGTACATGAATTCAAATATAACGATTTTAACGGCTGATTTAAAAGTAGCCTAATGCTGTCAAATAACAATGCTGTAATAGCAAACTGTAACATATCTGTGGGCATTATTATCATTGAATAAAAGCTTTCAGTTGACCTTTGATCGTAAGTTGGCAACGCTGTTTGCTGCGACCGTATATTCCAATTCCAATATTCAGTTAAAGAACATTGTAGAAAGTACACCACATATGGCGTATGTAGTAGAAACCTCTAGACAGTTAAAGAGAAATCTAGAGTGCAGATGGCAGTGTTATAAATAATGGCAGAGGTTGTCATTAGCTAGTTTATCAGAGATGCTATTCGAATAAACATCAACTGAGTGCCTTAAAGTGTGCTGTGTTTTTCAAGTGAATTCGTGTACATTATAAAGTGTGTCTGTATTTCTGCGAATTTATAAACGTATATAAAAAACATTGAGTGTCTATTTAATTCTGTTGTTGTACATTTTAAATAAATAAAGAGTTGTTACAATTTTCAAACTACTAAACGGCTTTTATTTGCAATCAAAAGTATCCGGTTTATTTAAAGGAAATAAACAAACGTTTTGAAAAGGTTAAAACATAACAATTGGTGTCAGAAGTGGGATTGCAAATTAATAAGCATGAAATTTGAGGAACTAAAAGTTGAACAACTCAAGAAAGAATTGAGTAAGTTGGAGCTACTAACAGCAGGTAACAAAGCAGAATTGCAGAAGAGGCTCATAGATGAATTCAAGCGGCGTGATATTGATATTGGAACTTACGAGTTTGAGTATAAAGAAGAATTGGAAGTTTCTACCCGTGCAACAACAAGCAGCATGGATTTAAGCACTATGTTTGCTGCTATGATGGAAAATTCAAAGAAACAAATGAAACTTCTAAAGTAAACAACGAGAAACTGCTTGCTGAAGTTAAAGAAGAAAATAAAATAATGGAAATGAAATTTGAAGAAACTTCTAAAGTAAACAACGAGAAGCTTCTTGCCGACAATGAGAAACTTCGTGCTGAGGTTAAAGCTGAAGTCGAAGATACTATCAAACACTTAGCTGAAATAGAAGCGAAACTTCAAGAATCCTCTGGAGCTACAGATGAGAAAAAGGTGTCCGAATTAGAGAGCGGCCTAGAAAAACAATCCCAAGATGTTGATAATAAATTTCTCGATCTGGAATTGAAAATTAATAATCTTCAATGCCAAGACGGACCGGTGCGAATTATTTCAGAAACATCGAGTAGAATAAAGGCTCCTAGTTTTGATGGCAGCACACCAGACGAAAACCATCCGTTATTGGATCATTTCAAGATTGAGGCATTTGTGAATGGGCTTCGTGACCCTGATGTAAAACATGCGGTTTATGCCACACGGAAGTCAACATTTGCGGAAACCGTTTCATTCGCGTTGGCACAAGAAACAGCTAAATTAATGTCTAAGCCGCAAATATGCATGGTACAGAATATCGAGGTTATAGCTGAAAATGAGAGAAATATAGTCAGTGAAATAAAAGAGGCAGTTTTAGAGGCTTTAAATGAGAAGCAAGGTGAAGCTAAAATCAAATGCTATAACTGCGGAAAAACTGGTCATATTCAGCGAAACTGCAAAGCATCGAGAAAACGAACCAGATCTGTTTCGCCACCAAGAAACAACCAGCCGTCAAATCATCAATCGTCACAAGAATCACCTTTAAACTAAAACAAGCCAGCACTATGGGGCAAGAGCTAGCTCCCACATCTGAGGGCCCCACAATCTCCATATCAGTAATGCAACAGAAAAATAGCAATCTTACGACTAGTGGATACATCAACGGTCAGAAGCTCATTTTTACTATAGACACAGGAGCGTCGCAGTCCATTGTCAAGCCCGATTTAGTCAAGAACACAATTGAACCATTACGTGGGGTAAGACTGCGCACAGCTACTGGGGAGCCAGCCACTGTCTATGGTAAAGTAAATGTGAAAGTAACCATTGCCAATGTTAGCGTCAATCATGTATTTATTGTTGCCGATATTGTGGACAAAGTAATCATTGGTGCTGATTTCATGATTACTCACGGCATTACTTTGGATATGGGACAAAAAGTTATGATTTGGCGAAATGTGGAAATACCCCTTGACGTGGGATATGAAAATAGCACTCAAGTAAGAAAGCTAGTTACCGTCGAGCATCATGGACTACCACCACAGTCAGAAACTTTAGTATGGCCCCGTATGGAGGGAGATTGTGAGGACAACAGTTTGTGGGTGGTAGAACCTGCAGAAATAAAAAGTGATCTTATAACAGCAAAAGCCCTCGTTAAACTATGCAACAACAAAATAGTTCCTGTAAGAGTGCTTAACCTGTCCAGCTATGAAAAAGTCGTTAAGCAGAGGCAATTATAAATTGCGAGAAAAACCCAGAACATGCCAATAAATCCACCAAGGAACACGAGTTACTAGCGGAATATGTGGGGAAATGGTTAGGAGTATTGCCAATGTCATAATTGTCATGGGGAAGTCTTTCGATGAACACTTGAAAAACCTTGAAAAAGTCCTTAAACGAATAGCAGCGGCTGGACTAAAACTTAGCGTAAAGAAATGTGCATTGTTCCAGAAAGAAGTTAAGTATTTAGAGCATCGCGTAACAGCAGACGGCATATCAACAGATGAGGATAAAATACGAGCCGTAAAGGACTGGCCTCGTCCGAGAAATCTTCACGAATTGCGCAGTTTTCTAGGCCTTTGCTCGTACTACCGACGATTTGTACCGAATTTTGCCAGTGTTGCCGCAAGCCTACATGAGCTAACGCAGAAGTCGCAAGCGTTCCTGTGGAGTGAATCTCAAGAACAGGCATTCCTTCAGTTAAATTAATTGTTGTGTACAGCACCAATTTTGGCATCCACAGTGATGCGAGTGGATACGGAATAGGCGGTGTGCTTTCGCAGGTGATTAACGGGACGGAAAAGGTCATAGGCTACTATAGCCGAATACTTTCCAAGCCTGAGAGAAATTACTGCGTAACGCGTCGTGAACTCCTGGCAGTATTAGCACTTCCAACTGAGAACCGATCATTCTGCCCTCAGGTGGTTGTTGCAATTTAAATAACCTGAAGGGCAACTGGCTCGTTGGATTGAGCGACTTCAGAGCTATAACTTTAGCATCGAACACCGGAAGGGTTTGAAACACGGCAATGCGGACGCGCTTTCAAGACGGCCTTGCAACGTGGATTGCAAGCATTGCGCAAAAGCCGAGGAAAAGGAATGTGTCATTGACGTTCGACTATTGCATATAGAGTCCAGTGCAGATTGGTCTGTATTGCAGAGAAATGACCCAATACTATGAAAAATAATATTGGCAAAAGAAAAAGGCAGAATGCCAGCCCGTAATGAAATATCGGCCGAAAGTCCACTGATGAAATCATATTGGGCCCTATGGAATAGTCTACAATTGTTAAATGGCTGCAATGCAGCATATGCTGCATATACCACATAAGTGCTGGCGGTAAAACAGTGACAAATCTAATTGTTGTACCATCTTGTAAAATAAACGAAGTAATGAAAGAGTTTCATGACGGTACCAGTGGTGGTCATCTTAGTGTGACAAAAACCTTAGATAAGCTAAAACAACGTTTTTATTGGGTGGGTTGTCAGCAAGCAGTAGCCGATTGGGCCAATTGTCCACAATGCATAGCAGCGAAGGGCCCAGTAAGAAGAAGTCGTGGACAACTTCAGCAGTATAACTCAGGTGCGCCATTCGAGCGGATTGCGATGGATGTAGCAGTCCCTTTTCCTGTCAGTGATGCTGGAAACCGTTACGTTTTAGTGGTTATGGATTATTTCAGCAAATGGCCAGAGGTATATGCAATACCCAATCAGGAAGCTAAAACGATTATAAGGGTATTTGTGAACAAGTGGGTGTGTCGCTATGGTGTTCCACTGGAGTTGCACTCGGATCAGGGTAGAAATTTTGAATCCGCCGTATTCAAGGAAATGTGCGATTTATACGGAATGAGAAAAACCAGAACAACGCCACTGCATCCTCAATCTGATGGCATGGTCGAAAGATTCAATCGCACCCTGGCGGAATATTTATTGCCCTGGAGGAATATTTATGAAAAGTGGTCAGTGCACACCAGAAGGACTGGGATGAACACATACCAAAATTTCTATTGGCATACAGGTCAGCTGTTCATGAGTCGACCTCTCGAACACCTTAATATTGTTACGAAATTGTATTTGAATTCAAATATAACGATTTTAAGGGCTGATTTAAAAGTAGCATAATGCTTTCAAATAACAGTGATGTAATAGCAAACTGTGACATATCTGTGGGCATTATTAAATAAAAGCTTTCAGTTGACCATTGATCGTAAGTTGGCAACGCTGTTTGAATTCGGATATTCAGTTAAGGAACATTGTAGAAATAGAGCTTTCTAGATGGTAATGCAGTGTTATAAATAGTGGCAAAGGTTGCAGTCGTTAGTGAGTTTATCAGAGACGCTTTTCGAATAAACATCAACTGAGTGCCTTAAAGTGTGTTGTGTTTTTCAATTGAATTCGTGTACATTATAAAGTGTGTCTTTATTTCTGCGAATTTATAAACGTGTATAAAAAACACTGAGTGACTATTTAATTCTGTTGGTGTACATTTTAAATAAATAAAGAGTTGTTACAATTTTCAAACTACTAAACGGCTTTTATTTGGAATCAAAACTATACGGTTTATTTAAAGGAAATAAACCAGCGTTTTGAAAAGGTTAAAACGTAACAATATATTAGTTGGTATAGTATTGAAAATATTTGGTAGTATGACATTTAAAGAATTTTTACCGTAATTATTTCTGTGGCGATCTACTTTGTATCTTCCTTCTGCTCGACGTCTTGTGTTGTACAGGTGGTCGATTGGTTTCAGGAATCTCTGATCATTGCAGAACTCATTAATTAAAGTGGTACAGTATATACTTTTAATGTTTAGTATTTGTAGTTTGGTAGCTATGTTGTTTGCCGTGTTGAAACTGTTAGCATTTGTATTGTTATTGTTTGTGATGTTCAGATTTATGTTTGAGGTGACATAAGCGTAATTGACGTTTGAGTTGTTGAGATTTGTGTTGTAGGTATTTGTGTTGTTGGTATTAGTGTTGTTGAGATTTGAGTTGTTGGTATTTCTGTTGTTGAAAATTGTTTTGTTGGTGTTTGTGTTGTTGAGATTTGTGTTGAAATGTGTGTTGTTGGTATTTGTACTGTTGGTAATAGTGTTGTTGACATTTGTGTTGTTGGTATTAGTGTTGTTGGTATTTGAGTTGTTGGTATTTATGTTGTTGTGATTTGTGTTATTGAAATTTGTGTTGTTGAGATTTGTGTTGAAGTGCGTGTTGTTGGTATTTATGTTGGTGAGATTTGTGTTGTTGATGTTTGTGTTATAGAGATTTGTGGAGTTGGGATTTGTGTTGATGTTTATGTTGTTAATATTTCTGGTGTTGTTTGCACTTGCGTTATTAGCGTTGCCATATATCATTTCATATTGAAATATTTTTTTGTTGTGTTGATAATTTTTTTGCAGTATTTCTAATATTTGATTTTGTGACTGTTGAAGACTTCTGCAATATGTGGAGCTTCCCCAAGCCGTGATACCATGTCTTATGTATGATTCAGCTAGGGTGAAATATGCTTGTTTCAGGACTTGGAAAGTGGCACAATTGCTTAAATGAAACAGGCTATATGCAGTTTTTCTTAGTTTGTTTCGAAGATAATTAATATGTGTTAGCCACTTGAACTCCTAGATATTTATAGCTTTTAACAAGTTCTATAGATGTGTTACATGTGTCTACACAGAGGTTGGCATTGTGAAGGCATTTATTGTTGTGGAACTTTTTGTTGATATCACTATTTGTGAGATGTGGTGGTTTTATATGAATGAGTTTGGTTTTGGATGCATTGATGACTAGGCCGTTATCATGACACCATTTTGTTATCTTGTTTAGCTCGTTTTGCATGACTCTATTTGCGTCTTCTAATTTCTTATTAGAGACAACAATAGCAGTGTCATCCGCATAGGCAAATACTGAGGTAAAGCAGTGGACCAAGATTTGAGCCTTGTGGTACGCCGTTGTTTTTGGAAGATGTCTCCTTGCTTAAAGTGTTATTAATTTTGACCCGGTATGTTCTAAGCTCTAAATAATGTTTTAGCCATTGTAGACAATTTCCTCTTATTCCATTTCTTTCCAGAATTTCCAGAAGGTTAGAGTGCGAGAGCGTGTCAAAGGATTTGCTTAAGTCGATAAATAAAGTTAAGCAGTGGATGTTTTCACTCAGGCATTTGTTTATGTAGTTGGAAAAATTTCCCAGGAACTGATTTATATTTTTTTCCTTTTTGGAAGCCATACTGTTTAGAATCTTGTATTTCGTAAGGAATTCATTAAGTCTTCTAACTATTATTTCTTCGAGTACTTTTTCAATAGCAGGTAATATAGCTATTGGTCTATAGTTGTTACAGTCGCTTTTTGTACCATTTTTGTATATTGGTCGTATTATTGCGCTTTTCAATTGACTTGGGATTGTGGCTTTACGAATGCTCAAGTTAATCAAGGCCGTAATTACTGGTGTAAGGAAGGCAGCATTATATTTTATGTCCTTGGGCCTGATTCCATCTATACCGGCACCTTTTCTTGAATTCATATTTTTTAAGATGTTATATATTTCTTCCTCAGTTGTAGGTGATAGATATATAGAATTTTGTACTGTTTTCTTTTCATACCGAAAAGTCTTAATTGTACAATTATGTAATATTTTTTGAACATTATTGCTGAAATTTTCTGCAAACTTGTTTGCTATACCAGTTATATTTTCATTTTTAAAGTTATTAACTATTGTTGTATCAATGTTACTAGATTTTTTACCCGTTACTTCATTAATTAATTGCCACGTAATTCGCGTATTATTTCTATTTTCTATGAATTTTATTTTATAATATTCATTTTTAGCATAATTTAATTTTTTATTTAAATAATTTCTAAATTTCTTATATTCGTATTCGAAAGTTTTATTGTTTTTGTTGTTTAGCCATCGATTATAAAGTTTATCCCGAAAACTACAACATTTTAATAAATTATCGTTCAACCATGGGTTCACTTTTCTTTTTTTAAAATTTTTATTTGGTGTTTTTGATTTTTCGTACATATGTGTAAAATATTCGTAAATTTTATTGAAAAGATGATTGGCGTTTAAATTTTGTTCAGCTACGTTGTTCCAATTAGTTTCTTTGATATATTTGTTTATTTTAAAATTGTTTATTTTCGTACCCTGACTTAGTATATTTTCCGCACCCTGGTTTTGTTTATTTTGCTCGTCATAAACACAACAGAAGAGAGATTAATGATCAGATATACTTGTTTTTATTATCGATGCATGTGTTTTTGTTGTTGTTATTTTATTTCGTATATGTAAGTGATCAATGCAAGTGCTTGTTTTTTTGTTGATATCTACTCTTGTGCTCTCATTAATTATACATTGTAGTCCGTTAGAAGACAGCATCTCCGTGTATTTTGCTGTTGTGATGTTTTGTGTGAGAATATCAATATTGATTTCTCCAATAACAATAACATCTTGTTTGTTTTTTATTTTGTTTAAAACTTTGTCAAGTTCTATTATGAACTCTTTTATATTTTTGTTTGGCGGTCGGTATATTGTAATAAGAGAGTAAGTTTTGTTATTATTACTTACATTAATTCAGAGGTTCGCAAAAATAAATCCTCTCACCAATACACTTACTCTCACCAGCACATTCAATTCTTTATTTTGCACCTACAAACACACAAATACAAAAACTGAAAAAATAAAGAAAAAGTCATACACCAGTGCTCATGCGTATTCCTAGTTGTCTCGTTGAGTGGACAACGACTACTAAAATGTAAGAGCATAAGAATACGTGTGATTTGATTCTGCACAATTGTGCTATGGGCTGCGCATTACTGCATTAATTTGTATTGCTTCGAAAGAGATAGTTTCAAGATAAATGTTTGTGTGTATATGTTGTCTCTGACGAATACTGCTATCCCTCCGCCCAAGGCGAATTTATACAAGGTGCTATCAGTTCTACAAATACAACAATTGGTCTTAACAAATGTCAAAAAACAAAAATGAAAAAATAAACAAATATGTATTAAAACTTAATGTAGTGTAGATAATTGTATAGTGAGGGCTTTACTTATTTATGTAAAAAATAAATATTTTGTTAATACGATTAGAATATGTAGATATTTAAATATAAAAACAAGCTTTGACAACTGTTAAAACCAAAAAGCGAAAAAAAAAATTATCAGCTGTTTGACTGACTCCACCTTGTATAAATTCGCCTTGCCTCCGCCTCTACCTTCTCTATTAAAAAAAGTGAGAGTTAAGCCTTCTATGTTGTAAATCATTACTGTTGTAAATATTATTTTCATCATCTCTAATATTTGTCTCGACGAGGATAATAAAGTTGATGTTGTTTATAATATTATGTATCGAAGCTAAGAAATGGTCGTTTATGTACAAATAATTATTGTCGTGGGTATCATCAGTTAACACTTTTGACTCTATTCTATGACGTTTGATTTTACTTAATATTTTTTTTTTTTATTTAATGAGGTGAACTCAACAATCAATTTTTGTGATTTTTTTAAAAAATAGAAATTGATACTGATATTTCATTGATTTCCACGTTTACCGATGTGGCGATTGTTTTGACAACATTGTTTTGTGGGAGATTAACATTTGGTATGTTTTTAATCTCTACGTTTTTGTTTAATAGTTGTTGCTCCAAAGAGTTGATACGTTTGTCCATGTCTTGCATTTGTTTTTCCTTTTCTTTGTTACTCTCGCAGAGTTCACTCACTTGAGAAGTAAGATTTGTGAGAATGGTTGTAATTGTGTTGAGTGCAGTTTGAATGTTTGTGTTTATTTGAGAGTTTTGATTAATTGTTGTTGTGAGTTGCTGTATTGCTGTTTTAATATCATGCATGTGACGTCTGTTTTTAAGCAGTTTACGTCGGTCTTTACCATGTACACGCTGTTGACATCGTTTAGTGATAATTCTTTAAAATGTTTGGGAGCATCATCATCAAAATCTCTTTGCTGTTTTTGTTGATTTGTTTGTTGCGGATTATCATCAACTATTACATGATACGCATTGTTGCTACTAGTAGATGTTTTCCTTACTTTACACTTCTGGCATCTCCATTCGGAGATGCTGCCATCTGCACTCTAGATTTCTCTTTAACTGTCTAGAGGTTTCTAATACATACGCCATCTGTGGTGTACTTTCTACAATGTTCTTTAACTTAATACCGAATTATTTCCAAAAATGTACAACAACCACAGAATTAAATAGTCACTCAATGTTTTTTATACACGTTTATAAATTCGCAGAAATACAGACACACTTTATAATGTACACGAATTCACTTGGAAAATACAACACACTTTAAGGCACTCAGTTGATGTTTATTCGAAAAGCGTCTCTGATAAAACTAACGACTGCAACCTCTGCCACTATTTATAACACTGCTATCTGCACTCTAGATTTCTCTTTAACTGTCTAGAGGTTTCTAATACATACGCCATCTGTGGTGTACTTTCTACAATGTTCTTTAACTGAATATTCGAATTCGAATATACGGTCGCAGCAAACAGCGTTGCCAACTTACGATCAATGGTCAACTGAAAGCTTTTATTCAATGTTAATAATGCCCACATACATGTTACAGTTTGCTATTACAGCACTGTTATTTGAAAGCATTAGGCTACTTTTAAATCAGCCATTAAAATCGTTATATTTGAATTCAAGTACAATTTCGTAACACTGCCCCCCGCTTAAGCTTGTTCGTCCCGAATAGGCATAGATTCACTTCTCCCATAGGCAGCTAGTCGTTTCAGATGTTCAACTTTAATTCCCGATATCGGTCTTCCACATTTCCGTATTCTATAAACCATGTCGTCTAATTTCTTAACTACCCTATGTGGTCCTTTGCAGTGATTCCTTAATTTGGATGACAAACCCTTATTACGTTGTGAGCTATATCTGGTTTTCATTTGGTCATTTTAATTCGTCTCCGAACGAGTTCATGCCTTTTTTTTCTGCTGAAGCACCTTCACCCATCTTGGAACCCGGCCTGATGATCTTTTCTCTGCGGGACAGACCAAGCACTCCAACAGGAACCATTCGCTGCACTGTTCAACGAGGCCCTCCATTGTTACACGGCCACTTCTCACATCCGCTGGTTCCAACACCAACAAACCATTGTCTATACAATCCTCCACTTCCTCACGGGCCCATACCAAATCCTCTGACTGCGGTAGCAATCTTTTGTGCTCAACAAAAACTAACTTTCTTACTTGAGACTTGCTCTCATATCCGACGTCAAGGGGTATTTTAACATTTCTCCAATTCATGACTTTTTGTCCCATATCCAAAGTAATGCTGTGACTAATCATGAAGTCTGCACCAATGATTACTTCGTCCACAATATCGGCAACAACAAAGACATGATTTTCGCTAATACCACCAATAGTTAGTTTCACATTAACTTTACCATGGACAGCGGCAGGCTCTCCAGTAGCGGTGCGTAGACTTACATTGCAAATTGGTTCCATCGATTTCTTTACTAAATCTGTTCTGATGATAGACTGCGACGCTCCCGTGTCCATAGTAAGGATGTGCTTCCGACCGTTGATGTACCCACTAGCAGTAAGATTGTTATTTTCCTGCTGCAGTACTGATATGGAGATGGTAGGGCCATCAGGTGTGGGTGTCAGATCCTGTCCCTCAGTGCTAGCTCGCTTTAAAGGTGGCTCCTGTAATGCTTGATGATTCGCCAGCTGGTTATTTCTTGATGCTGAAACATATCTGATTCGCTTTCTTGGTGCTCTGCAGTTTCGCTGAATGTGACCCATTTTTCCACAGTTATAACATTTAATTTTGGCTTTAGTTTGTCTCTTCCTTAAAGCCTTTAATACTGCCTCTTTTAATTCATTTAATTCGTTGACCATACTTCTATCATTTTCAGCGACTACTTCGATTTTCCGCACATTACACATCTGGGGCTTTGAAATTATCTTTGCTGTTTCTTGTACCAGCGCGAATGAGACGGTTTCAAAGAATGATGACTTTGGTGTGGCACATACCGCATATTTTATCTCTGGATCGCGAATACCATTCACAAATGCCTCTATCTTCAAATGCTCCAAAATCGGATAGTTGTCCCCTGGATAAATAAGCTGTAGCACTCATTGGCAGTCTGCACTCTATCACGCAATTCCATTCGGTATAATTCTTTTTTATGTTCGCCACCGTACTTAAGTTGTTGCGCCTCCATTATGCCATCATAACAATTTCTGTTGCTCACTGGCACGCTTTCAAGAACTACCGCTGCATTCCCTTTTAAGGCCAAAATCAATTCGATAGCTTTTTCTTCGTCTTTCCACATGTTTCTAATGGCAACCATATCAAACTGGAACTTGAACACATTAAATGGTGTGGTGCCGTCAACACTAGGAGCCTTTATTCTACTCGATGTTTCTGAAATAACTCGCACCGGTCCGTCTTGGCATTGCAGATTATTAATTTTTATTAATAATAAAAAAGTATTATCAACTTTTTGGGATTGTTTTTCTAGGCCGTTCTCTAATTCGGACACCTTTTTGTCAAATTTGGATACTTGCATTTCAAGGTTATCTACTCTGCTGTTTATAACCACACAAAGTTATTGAAGTTTCTCGTCTGTAGCTTTAGAAGTTTCTTGGATGGTTCTAGAATTTTCGTTCAATTTCGCTTCCAGGTTCTCGTTGTTTACTTTAGAAGTTTCATTTGCATTCCTTCCGTCTTTTCCATCATAGCCGCAAACATTGTACTTAAATCCATGCTGCTTGTTGTTGAACTGGTACATATCTCTTCTTTGTACACAAATTCGTAAGTACTGATGTCAATATCACGCCGCTTGAATTCATCTATGAGCCTCTTCTGCAATTCTGCCTTGTTACCTGCTGTTGGTAGCTCCAACTTACTCAATTCTTTCTTGAGTTGTTCAACTTTTAGTTCTTCAAACTTCACGCTTATTAATTTGCAATCCCACTTCTGGCAACAATTGTTACGTTTTAACCTTTTTAAAACGCTGGTTGTAACAACTCTTTATTTATTTAAAATGTACAACAACCACAGAATTAAATAGTCACTCAATGTTTTTTATACACTTTTATAAATTCGCTGAAATACAGACACACTTTATAATGTACACGAATTCACTTGAAAAATACAACACACTTTAAGGCACTCAGTTGATGTTTATTCGTATCTGATAAAACCAACTAACGACTGCAACCTCTGCCACTATTTATAACACTGCCATCTGCACTCTAGATTTCTCTTTAACTGTCTAGAGGTTTCTAATACATACGCCATCTGTGGTGTACTTTCTACAATGTTCTTTAACTGAATATTCGAATTCTAATATACGGTCGCAGCAAACAGCGTTGCCAACTTACGATCAATGGTCAACTGAAAGCTTTTATTCAATGTTAATAATGCCCACATATATGTTACAGTTTGCTATTACAGCACTGTTATTTGAAAGCATTAGGCTACTTTTAAATCAGCCATTAAAATCGTTATATTTGAATTCAAGTACAATTTCGTAACACTGCCCCCCGCTTAAGCCTGTTCGTCCCGAATAGGCATAGATTCACTTCTCCCATAGGCAGCTAGTCGTTTCAGATGTTCAACTTTAATTCCCGATATCGGTCTTCCACATTTCCGTATTCTATAAACCATGTCGTCTAATTTCTTAACTACCCTATGTGGTCCTTTGCAGTGATTCCTTAATTTGGATGACAAACCCTTATTACGTTGTGAGCTATATCTAGTTCTCATTTGGTCATTTGTCATTTTAATTCGTCTCCTAACGAGTTCATGCATTTTTTTTCTGCTGAAGCACATTCACCCATCTTGGAACCCGGCCTGATGATCTTTTCTCTGCGGGACAGACCAAGCACTCCAACAGGAACCATTCGCTGAATTCAAGTACAATTTCGTAACAATATTTTTTTAATTCCAAATTACTTATAAATAAATAAAATAAAATTAAAATAATTCAAAAGAAGTTTGTATTCCGAAAACAATCATGAATATATCATAATTATAAATTACCAATCATATGGGCCTATTCCCAGTCACCGAAACACTGTTGTGGTCTAATCGTACGACCACTCTTAGTCACAAATGGCGTTGCAGTGACTGTTGGCTGAAATGGTTGAGAGCTCCTCATATAACATTTCACTGGTGTCAATGTCACTATTTCTAGTACCAACTATCAAGCGCCTGTTACGACGAAACACGTTACCAAACTGATCCCTAATTAGATATGACCTATTGTTAATCCTACCACATATTCTACCATAATGCCATTCCCTACCATTTTTACTAAACATGATCAAATCACCCTCACTCAAGGTCGGTAGTTGCTTTGCATTCCTATCATAATACATCCTTTGCGTTTTACGTTTCCTTTCAATTCTCCCCCATATCACCGATTCATTGATCTCTGTTCTATGTAATAGACTATCAGAAATTGGAAGCTATGTCTTCACCTGTCTTCCGAAAAATACTTGAGAAGGAGACATTTTCATGGCCGCAACAGGCGTTGCGTTATATTCCAAAATGTGGTAATTATATTCAGACATCGTGTCGTCTTCATAACATCGTTTAAGAATATTATTTGCTATCGCAACTGCTTTTTCCGCTAGCCCGTTACTCTGCGGATAACGTGGACTTGAAAATTTAAAAACGATGTTAGTATCATTTGCAAACCGCTCAAATTCACGGGAACCAAATGGACTGTTATCTGCACGAATTTCAGTTGGAAAACCATATCTACAAAATATGTCATTCAATACACCTATGATATGACCAGATGTTTTGTTCTATAAATGTTCTGAACACAAATATCCAGAATATGAATCGATTATTGCAACAAAATCCTGACGGGTATTCTGGTTTTGAATCCTGTATTAGTGTTTCCTTTTGGTTATTTCCTTTAAATTTTTCACAAATATTGCATGCCTGTACCAGCTGCGAAATATCCTTTGTCATTCCAGGCCAGTAAAATTGCGATCGCGAGCGTGCTAACGTTTTTTACACTCCTAGATGGAATGACCAATTTGTGATCCTTAAATAACAACTCATTCTCATAGTGAAGTTCATTCCGGATCTTGTGAAATACCTGACCGAAATCATCAAGTTGATGATATGCAGGCCATTAATCGATAAGTCTTTTAAATTGCTGGCCCTCCATAAGTATCTTAAAGTATAAATCATAGTTGTCGTTAGATAAGCAGGCTCGTCGGATCAGAACATGTACCGGTAAGTTTCTTGTTCTCCAAATTCGTTTCATCAATTGCTGCCCGTGACAAACAATCAGCGACCAACATGTTTTTGCCAGCGTGTATAGTTTCGACATACCTGGATATTTCAATAATTGCATGAACATCCTTTGCAATCGTGCGGTAACATCATCAATCTCACGTTTAAACAAGTTTTCGAGTGGTTTGTGATCTGAATGTACGACAAACTCACGACCATACAGAAAATTATGAAACCGAGCGCAGGCAAAACAATGGCTAGCAATTTCTTCTCAATTTGAGCCCACCTTTGCTCACTGGCTGTAAGGCTGCGTGACGCATATGCGACTGGTTGTTCATCCTGTAAAAGAACACTACCCAATCCGTCCTTGGAACTATGCGTTTGAATTACCAAATTCTTCTTCGGGTCAAATGTAGCGAGTATCGGGGTAACACTGATAGACGAAGTTAAGTCACTGAGCTCCTTCTCATGCTCATTTGACCATCTCCACTCCGCATTGTTCCTAGTTAGTTCTCGAAGGTTAGCTGATCTTTGCGACCCTCCGAAATAATGTGACCCATAAATTTAACCTACCTTGTCCGATACTGCATTTTTACCACATTAATTTTACATTAAATTCTCTCGCACGTTGTACTACTTTCTAAAGGGTTTCATCGTGTGAAGATTCATCCTTAACACCAACATATATATCATCGAAATAAACTTCTACACCCGGAATATCACCAAATATTTGCACCATTTAACCCGAACGGGACTCGGTTCCACCGATAACGGCCAAATGGAGTCATAAAGGTAGTAAGATCAGCGCTCCTTTCATCTAACTCCATTTGCCAAAACCCATTGCTACAGTCAAGAACAGTAAAAACCTTCTAACCCGACATTCGACTCATGATATCCTCCGCAGTTGGAATCAATTGTTCATTCAATGGTTGAATTCAATGGTTTTGGATCCAAACAGATACGCAAAGCTCCATTAGGTTTCTCCACAATCTGAAGGTTATTTACCCAATCAGTTGGATAGTATACAGGCGACAATATCCCCTGATTTACCATAACATCGATCTCCTCCCTCAGTTTCCCAACAAGACTACCAGGAATACGTTTCCTATATCGTAGTACCGGTATTGAATTCTCCTTCAATGTAATATAACATTTTCCAGGCAGTTTACCTAAACCTGTAAATAAATCCAAGTTCTGTTCCACAAACTGATCACTATTAATAGGCAGAGATCGCATTACATTCACCCTTTTAACCAAACCGAATGAAACGCATTCCGCGAAACCCACTATCGTTTCATATTTGTCATCAACAACATGAAACAGTGTCTCATGTTCAGTATCCCTTTCGAAATCAAAACAACGCAAATTCATTATCCCATAAAGCTTTACTTTATTATGATTATAATCAGTCAGACATTCGTCCGTGGTTCCAATATTCAGTTCATTTGCCCTTATAAAACTAATTGGTACGCAACTCACATCCGCGCCCGTATCTAATTTAAAAGTGATTTCCCTCCTTTAAATGAGGTATGATTTGAACCAACTGTTTTTTTCCACGTGGTTCCTTACTGCTAGTATTGTCTATGCTACAAAGGACAGAATTGTTAATAGAATAACTTTTATTTGTATTATTAACTAATGCTAAATCTATTTCTAAATTATTACCCAAATCAGTCCAATTAACCGCCTGAATAGACTTATTCTGCTTTAAGTTCGGTTTGTACTCCTGTGGATTATCACGTTCAACGGACTTCTTTTCTAAGGAACGGCAGAATTTGGCAAAATGTCCCCGTTTTCCGCATGAATTGCATGCTGCGTTTATTGCCCACAGTTAAAACATGACAATGTCCGTTTAATTATATCAGCTGACAACGGCTTCTCCCCATTAACTTCGACGCTATTTACTTTTAATTCGGGTTTGACAGAGCTAACTTTGTCCAACATACGCTTATGTGCCTCAGATGCGGTATCAATCATCTTTGACACTGGGTTATCACGACCATCCAACAATTTTAATTGAAGTTTTTTGTCTTGGACACCGACAATTATTCGATCACGCAGCATTCTGTCCGCATACGACGCCTTGCATGTTACACATTCGAATTCACAGTTTTGTAGCTGTGTACGTAATTCGGTTTCGAATTTTCCGAAAAGTTGTTTTTCCTTTTGAACGATGGTGTGAAATTTAAAGGATTGCCAAATTCTTTTTTGGCAAACAATACTCATCAAATGCTTTTAATACATTTTTAAGTTCTGTTAAAGCGCCTTGCACTTGATTGGCAGCAGTAGCAGCAGCAGGGGCAACACCAGCAGCCGGAATATTATTATTACCAGCAACTACATTTTCTTGTTGTAATTGAACATTTTGTCCAAACATGGTCTCCATGTCTCCATTATTTGGAAACAACGTGTTGTATATCTCCAATCCTCGGTCACCAATTAGCTAAAGAAATGTTGCAATTTTGGCTTCTTCATCATCATTCATTCGATTATTTGCTCGAAGATAAATTAAAAATTGTTGCTTTCATTTAGGCCACTCTTTGGAAAGATTTACACAATCTAGTGACTTCGGTAAACGCATATCCATTTGCGACGCCATTTTCTTATTTTCACACACCTTGTTAAGAAAATAACCGATTTTCCTTATGTGTGGCTATTCAGCTTTCTTTAACAGCTCCTTTTCCTGAGTTCTTGCTTCTGACACCATGTATTAATATTACAAGTTTTATTAATAAGACTTTGATTATGTTTTTTTATAAACTTTATTATACGTCTTTACTTAAAAACTAAGCGTGTCAGGTTGCTAGATCTATCTATACATTTTAATTCTTTTATTAATTTCAAAAACTTATTTTACTTAGGTTGAAAATTTAGTTTTATTTTATTTGATATATGTAGAAAACACAATTTTTAGGGTATTTGTATAAAAAAGTAATATGTAAACACGTGTTCTGCTGCAATGTAACAATAAGAATCCGAATTTTAATGGTAAAATTTTATATTGGTATCAGTAGTTAATATTATTTCGCATACAAATTTATTATTAATGTAAAAAAATTATGTAAAAAATTACTCTTTCTAAAAATTCAATCGCGATCCGGAGACAGTAAAACTTAAAACAATGCAATACAATTTTAGATACATATTAGCTACACATTTTTATCGCCGAGCCTTTCAGAAATTTTAAAAAAAAATTTTGACCCACCCTAATGTGTAAACGCTAAGTAAAACTTTTTTGAATGTATCTGTATATATAACAAGTAAGAGTGCTATATTCGGCTATGCCGAATCTTATATACCCTTCACCTTTGTTGTGGATGCATTATTATTTTTTATAATAATTATTTATATATATATATTGCCCACTTTCAGCGTATAGCATCCTAAATATATCAAGAAAACTTTTAAAAATTTTACATTTAATTGCTGACGAACAGATTATATTCTAGAAGTTAAATACGAAATGACAATCTTATATACACCAAACGAAACAAAACACCAAAAACTGAAAAAGCAAAATACGCAAAGCAATGAAACCAACACACATCCAAAACATACGTTTTGTTATACCAGAGTTCGAAACAAAATACCAGAGTTCGAAAAAAAAACACTAGCATACCGTACGTTAGTGTATTGTACTGTACATCTTCATGTAGAGTACACATTCGTTACAAAATGTACGAAATACCTTAAAAAAAAGTTTGCGAACATGTACATTAGAGTTAATTTGGAAAATTTTCACTCCTTGTGGTGGTTCAACATTTTTCTGTAGAGCAAAAACGGTTGAATATATTGCAAATCTGATTTCACCAGTCGATTCTGAATCAAAAATTAATATAATTGATGTTTTTGAATCCTTAAAAATAGTTCCAAAACCCACAACAGGGGGCGCAATATGACAAAGGCAATAATTCAATACTATTCATTCCTGTTTGGGGTTTTCAACTCATAATTACAGGTAAAAATAATTTTTTACAGTACATACATATATTGAAAAACACTTTCCATAAAATATGCATTGGCAATTTGTACAAGTACCATAAAAACCCTTTTGAAATGGTTACAAAATAATGGATTGATTGAATCAGGTAGTATAATAAAATTAAATTTTTCCCAACAATGCACATAGGTGCAAAGATATGTTAAAAGGGGCGATAAATCAACCACTGGGTTTTGATGTATGGTGAATAAAGTGAAAAATACTGAAATCAAAGAAAAATTTAATTTTTCTAATTATTTTATTAGTCATTTAAAATACATTAAATTACACTATATTGAGGAGCCTCAGAATAAAAGGTACTTTTTCGCTCATTTAAAAATTTTGGGAAATTGAGTTTTATCTATTTCGCCTCCTTAAAAAACTGCATGAACCTGGAAATTGTAACAAGTTTCTTACTTATAATAGATACATCTAACTGCCATAAGTCACCACATTAAATGTTAAGGATGTTTGATATAAAACCATTTTAATATCGGAAAAATAACCTTTTGTTAATGAAAAAGTACGTTTTGTTAAAAACAAAATTAAAAATTATATTTTTTATGCGGTTTTTTAACGATAATATTTTAAATGAATGTTTTTATTTTAATCCTGATCTAAATATAAACAAATTACACATTGAAATTAAATATTTTTTTTTCGTTTTATACTAGTGTTGTACGTTTTGTTAAGCACTAATTTGTTTAGAACCCATTTACTTAGTAAAAAAATTAAAACAAATTGCTATTTTGGCTCTTTCTAAAAGATTTCAACCCAATTGTTATAAAAATACCAAAAAACCAATTTTTTAATAAATGCGAAAAAGTACCTTTATGTATAATAAATTAAAAATACATACATAAAATATTACAATTATTCTAATATGAAAGCATCATTTTCATCGCTACTATCGTGTATATCGCTTTCATCTGAAGTTGATGTATCGAAGGTTGGCACGAAATACTAAAATTTTTAGACAATTGGCAAATTGGAATGCGTTTTCTACCCTGCCAAGGGCGTCATCAACAATCTTCATTGTCAAGGTCTATTTGTAAATATCATTTATTTAACTTACTATTATTAGGAATTAGAATATGGGAAGCCTAATTCATATTTATATTATTTGTAAATTAGATGAAATTTCAAATATTTTTTATTATATATGTGTATTCTTATTATTACAAATTTATCATTTTTATTAGTGTTGCTGTAGTCAACCTTTGGTTAACAATTTAGCTATGAATGTTTTTGTGTTTTTCTTTCTTTCACCTTGGTGTTGATTCATTGAATCAAACTGGAGATTGAAAATTGATTTTAGTCTTTTATTGTGCCATGTGTATATTTTATTTATAGATTTTTGGTAATTATTCGAACTTTTTTATTTTTTTTTATATATATATATAATTTGAAAGTAAATTTTTAATTAGGCTTAAGTTCATTTTTATTATAATTTATTTGTAATAATTCAAAGAATATCACTGAATACTAAAATTTTTAGACAATTGGCAAATTGGAATGCGTTTTCTACCCTGCCAAGGGCGTCATCAACAATCTTCATTGTCAAGGTCTATTTGTAAATATCATCTATTTAACTTACTATTATTAGGAATTAGAATATGGGAAGTCTAATTCATATTTATATTATTTGAATTATTACAAATAAATTATAATAAAAATGAACTTAAGCCTAATTAAAAATTTACTTTCAAATTATATATATAAAAAAAAAAAAAAAAAAGTTCGAATAATTACCAAAAATCTATAAATAAAATTCTAGAAGTTAAATACGAAATGACAATCTTATATACACCAAAGGAAACAAAACACCAAAAACTGAAAAAGCAAAATACGCAAAGCAATGAAACCAACACACATCCAAAACATACGTTTTGTTATACCAGAGTTCGAAACAAAATACCAGAGTTCGAAAAAAAAACACTAGCATACCGTACGTTAGTGTATTGTACTGTACATCTTCATGTAGAGTACACATTCGTTACAAAATGTACGAAATACCTTAAAAAAAAGTTTGCGAACATGTACATTAGAGTTAATTTCGAAAATTTTCACTCCTTGTGGTGGTTCAACATTTTTCTGTAGAGCAAAAACGGTTGAATATATTGCAAATCTGATTTCACCAGTCGATTCTGAATCAAAAATTAATATAATTGATGTTTTTGAATCCTTAAAAATAGTTCCAAAACCCACAACAGGGGGCGCAATATGACAAAGGCAATAATTCAATACTATTCATTCCTGTTTGGGGTTTTCAACTCATAATTACAGGTAAAAATTATTTTTTACAGTACATACATATATTGAAAAACACTTTCCATAAAATATGCATTGGCAATTTGTACAAGTACCATAAAAACCCTTTTGAAATGGTTACAAAATAATGGATTGATTGAATCAGGTAGTATAATAAAATTAAATTTTTCCCAACAATGCACAAAAAAGTTCGAATAATTACCAAAAATCTATAAATAAAATTCTAGAAGTTAAATACGAAATGACAATCTTATATACACCAAAGGAAACAAAACACCAAAAACTGAAAAAGCAAAATACGCAAAGCAATGAAACCAACACACATCCAAAACATACGTTTTGTTATACCAGAGTTCGAAACAAAATACCAGAGTTCGAAAAAAAAAAACACTAGCATACCGTACGTTAGTGTATTGTACTGTACATCTTCATGTAGAGTACACATTCGTTACAAAATGTACGAAATACCTTAAAAAAAAGTTTGCGAACATGTACATTAGAGTTAATTTCGAAAATTTTCACTCCTTGTGGTGGTTCAACATTTTTCTGTAGAGCAAAAACGGTTGAATATATTGCAAATCTGATTTCACCAGTCGATTCTGAATCAAAAATTAATATAATTGATGTTTTTGAATCCTTAAAAATAGTTCCAAAACCCACAACAGGGGGCGCAATATGACAAAGGCAATAATTCAATACTATTCATTCCTGTTTGGGGTTTTCAACTCATAATTACAGGTAAAAATTATTTTTTACAGTACATACATATATTGAAAAACACTTTCCATAAAATATGCATTGGCAATTTGTACAAGTACCATAAAAACCCTTTTGAAATGGTTACAAAATAATGGATTGATTGAATCAGGTAGTATAATAAAATTAAATTTTTCCCAACAATGCACATAGGTGCAAAGATATGTTAAAAGGGGCGATAAATCAACCACTGGGTTTTGATGTATGTACAAAATAAAGTGAAAAATACTGAAATCAAAGAAAAATGGAATTTTTTTTTTTAATTTTTCTAATTATTTTATTAGTCATTTAAAATACATTAAATTACACTATATTGAGGAGCCTCAGAATAAAAGGTACTTCGCTCATTTAAAAATTTTGGGAAATTGAGTTTTATTTATTTCTCCTCCTTAAAAAACTGCATGAACCTGGAAATTGTAACAAGTTTCTTACTTATAATAGATACATCTAACTGCCATAAGTCACCACATTAAATGTTAAGGATGTTTGATATAAAACCATTTTAATATCGGAAAAATAACCTTTTGTTAATGAAAAAGTACGTTTTGTTAAAAACAAAATTAAAAATTATATTTTTTATGCGGTCTTTTAACGATAATATTTTAAATGAATGTTTTTATTTTAATCCTGATCTAAATATAAACAAATTACACATTGAAATTAAATATTTTTTTTTCGTTTTATACTAGTGTTGTACGTTTTGTTAAGCACTAATTTGTTTAGAACCCATTTACTTAGTAAAAAAAACAAATTGCTATTTTGGCTGTTTCTAAAAGATTTCAACCCAATTATTATAAAAATACCAAAAAACCAATTTTTTAATAAATGCGAAAAAGTACCTTTATGTATAATAAATTAAAAATACATACATAAAATATTACAATTATTCTAATATGAAAGCATCATTTTCATCGCTACTATCGTGTATATCGCTTTCATCTGAAGTTGATGTATCGAAGGTTGGCACGAAAAATTCCGATACCTCCTGTGGAAGCTCGTTTATATTTTTTTGGGACTTTTTCGGAATCGTTTATGAGCAGAAAGTTAAATATATCGTTTATTTTAATGCTAAAAATAGTTTAAACATTTTCAAAATCTTATTAGCTAATAAAAACTTTATTGCTATATATTATTTAAAACCATTTAGCAAAGATTTATAAAAAAATATTCATACAAATTTGTACTTAAAACTTTTGGTAAACCTTTTTGGAATAAATTCCTATAATTTAAAAATTTAATAAAATCGAAAACCGAAAAATTCGCAAAATTTTAAAATAGAATATATATCTATACTTTCCCTTCTTTAATCAACATAAAATAGTTATGGGAATTTTTGAGCATTTATGCTACTTTTTTTACTTCCAAAGAACTTTTTCATGTAAAAAAATTATAATAATAGTTTGTTCGGAGTTTACCAAAATTTAAGTACTTGCATTCATAATTTCTTTAAAAAAGACCACATATCAGTTCCCAACAACATATATCAATATTATTAATACAAAAACTATTTTATTCAATAATTAATAGGATATTTTAATAATCAAATATACACCTTAATATTCCATTTTTAATAGATATTAAATGTAGTATTTTTTTCATTCATCATTTGTTTTGTAAAACGCATTTTTCATTTGTCGCCACAAGTCACAGCTGCCCCAATGTACAATGTTCTCTTGTATTCAGTTGCATTTTTTTAAAAAAATATTTTATTCAAGTTACCATACGCAGCCCACAAACTTGTTAGTAAAATAATATACCGTACATGTACGTAGTGTACATTTTGAAAAGTACATAAACGCTACGAGGTAGTGAATGTGTAGAATGATCCGTACCTTATCGTAGTTTTTGCGAACATCATCTCACAAACGTAGTGTACGTTAGTGTTATTTTTCATTCGAAATTATTGTTTTATACCTTATTAGAAAGATAATTTTGTCTAGAAGATTATGATTAATGCAAATGTTTAAAAAACAGTATTTAAATAGGGAATTAGTGAATGTGTAGAATGAGGTAGTGAATGTGTAGAATGATCCGTACCTTATAGGGTTTTTACACTAGCGCACATCTAACATCTACCATCAATTTGCAAAGATGTTAACATCTTCCCATAATACCATGTTCACACGACGGCATTATTCGTCATTCACGCTCTCATTCGTCATTCAACCCCCAATTACGAACTGAATTACATGATTCGCCATGCAAAATTTCAAGTGCGAATTACCTTGTTCGTACGTAATTCAGTTTGAATTACCTTATGAATTACGAACGAATGACTGTCATCTCTAATTTTTATCGATTATTTATGTATCAAAATCAGCTGTCCAAACAAAATAATCAAAAAGATTTTTGTATTAAATAAATAAATATATTAAAAGAAATAAAAAAGTTAAAGCCACGCAGCTCTGCCATTCTTTCAGCCCACACCTCTAATAAAGCCCGCTCGCTGCCCTGGTCCCACTTGCTTGCAGATTTTCTTTTTTCTAATAATGAAAATAATAATTAAATTATATTTGTTTAATTAATAATGCTACAATTTTATGTTTTTACTTACCTTTTTTATCCATTGCCAAATTACAAATTTAAAATTCGCACCAAACAAACAAAATAAACAAAAAAAAAAACAGGTAAACAGAAGAAAAAAAAAACAAGAAGAAGAAATAAATAAATGTCAAACTGAATTACGAATGTTGTCGTGTAAACAGGTTGATTCGCAATCGTAATTCAAAACGCGAATTAAGTAATTCAGTCTGCCGTGGAAACATGGCATAAGAATTACACAGGGCTGAGTGCCAACATCTTTCTACATCTTTAAAAAATGTTCCTATCTCATTTCGTTCCACCTAACATCTTTCGATTATTTTAGTGTCACCACTAATAAATGGCATTTATATTAAGAAAAAAATGTAAACAAATATTTGTATAATAATGAGGGGACATTTTATTTGTTTGAAATATGCTTGTGAAATTATTCTCTTATTTAATTTTATAGTATAAAAAAGAAAACCAGTCTCAATTCATTTTGTTTTCATAAAAACAATATGATTTTTAATATTTTTGCAATTTTACTGATGGTAGATGTTGCAAGTGTGAACAAATCTTTCAAGTTTTCAACATCTTCCATACGTTTCGCCAAAATGTACGTAAGTGTAAAAACCCTATTATCGTAGTTTTTGCGAACATCATCTCACAAACGTAGGTAATACTTTTTTGAATTTTAAGCACACATAAATGAATACAATGGTTTTTTTCTTATGTATGTGAATAGTGAGAAATAAAAAATGTCCAATGCTCAAAATTGAGAGGCTTTCTCATAATGTTGTTGATTTTTTTATCTCAACTATCTTTTAATGCATTATATGTTAGCTTTTTCTCAGCTAGTTGTGGTTGACTCTTAGATTATTTTCAATGAAGCCAACTGACTATTTTAACATGGGGGTGTCATTGGCAGTAGTCAATTGTCCGACTCTGCAGAACTTTTCAACTAACTTAAAGTCAGCTATGTAATAGTTAACTTAAAGTTAGCAATTAACTAACTTAAAATTGGTTATTCAAAGGTTAGCTTAAAGTTGGCTAATTTGTATGTAACTTAAAGTTAGTTATTTAAAACTTTAAGTTGACTAATTTTTAGCTAACTTAAATTATCTGCAATTCTTATGAGAAGCAGACGTGTTTTTTATTCGATCCGCGATTTAAGTGGTTTCAGTGAAAATTTAAATAAAAAGGAAAAATTTTGCGATTGGACGCAAAAAAAATAAATATTTCTCTAAGTGTTTAATATAAACAAACAAATTAAAAAAATATACAATAAGGGTACTCATTTAAACGCTTAAGTTTCCTATTTGTGCAAATGTGCAAAATTTGCGCGACGTGTTTCATGAACTCACCTTTTCAATTTTTTTCAGAAAATTTATATTTCATAAAAATGTCAAATAAAAATAAATTCAACAAAAGCTTTTAAAAAAATTTTTTCAAATTGCATACATTTTAATTTGAAAAATCTTGAATGAAAGTTAAATCTTTGGAACAAATGGTGGTATACATAGTTTGGAAGATTTTGTTTATATTCTATCTGTTGGTTAATGTTTTCAGACACAATGCCATTTAATCCAATCATTCTGTTCCAAAGTTACACAATTTTCACATGCACAAAATTTTTATATTTTTTGATTTTTATTTCTTATAAATAAAAATAAACAAAAGCAGCTGATTCATCAAATGCACAATAAATTCAAGTTTGCGAGTCTAAATTGACGCGCAAACTTATCGGAGTTGTGCAAACGAATTTCCATACATTTTTTGACAGCTCATTTGCGAGAGTGTAAAAATGCACAGATTGCACAGTTTGCGAGACATATAAGCGTTTACATGAGGACCCTTAATATAACAAAAAAAAATAGAAATTGGTTTAAAAGTGCTTTGTTTATTTTATTTTTTCAAATTTCGTTAAATTACTGTGAACTCTCATAATGAGAGTAGACTCAGTTTAAACGGCAGAAATTCCTACATATTTTTGAACGGGGAGGGTAAAATAGAAGTGCTAACAAAAATATAAGAGATCCAGACTTTAACAAAAATTATTTAACCGCCAAACCGATTGAGAGAGCGCGCTCTTGTTTCCCCGTGATACAAATACATGAGAACAATATTGCACACACATCATCACCTAATAATGCTTGTTTAGAACAAAGCATAAAAGAAAATAAAAAGTGTTCTGGTACAACAACAAATACTGTAGTAGATATAACAGAGTCAAGCTTATGATAATCCACTAACAACACCTAGTGAGAGTTTTAATGTATTTAACACTGTAAATACCGTGATGGAAGATAATGGTACATCAAGGGGTGCTATACCTAAGGTCGGAAATAAGATAAGTAAAACTAAATCTCCAGTTCAAACAGGTATGCTTAGATATATAAGAATTAATAAACGAAATTTAAGTCCCCAGAAAAGTCTGCCTTCTGAGAAAAATCAAAAAATTACTGATAACCCCTTGAAAAGTAACCGTTTTGTTCTCTTGAGTGAGGAAGATTCTAATCATCAAAAAAATTATGATAAATCCATCCGTAAACCGTTAAATCCACCACCAATATTCCTTCGTGAAACTAGCTCTAATAGCTTAGTGAAATCATTTATTGAACTCATTGGAAAAAATAATTTTCATATTGTTGCAATAAGAAAAGGAAGTGTGCAAGAGACAAAAATAGTTGAGGATTGTTATAGAAAAATCTCTCAACACCTAAATGACAGTAAGAAAAACTTTTATACATATCAACTTAAGAGTTGCAAGGGCTTGATAGTAGTCATAAAAGGTATAGAGTCCAGTGTTGATACAAACGAAATCAAGGAGGCCCTGGAAGAATTGGGCTATCAGATAAAGAATGTAGTCAATATATTTAATAGAGACAAGGTTCCTCAGCGTAATCGTCCAGTTCAGTGTAGTAATTGTCAGGAATTTGGACATACACGTAATTATTGTACCCTACGCACAGTATGTGTTGCATGCGGAGGCCTGCACTCTTCGTCACAATGTGATATAGTTGAGAATGGTCTCAGTAGGAAATGTGGTAACCCACCGCAGTTAGGTGGAGATCATTCCGCAAATTATCGCGGATGCCCGGTCTACAAGGAGTTACTAAAAAGATTAAGAGAGAGGCAAAAGCTGTTGAGAGGTGAAATAGTTGAATCAACACCTACAAATTCGGTATCTACATCTAGACCACTAAGCTCTGGAGTATCACAGAAAAATGGCCAGAAAGCTACAATTAATGCTGGAGCCAGCTCATACGCCAGTATTTTAAAAACGGGTTATCAAAAGCCAAAAGTCCCCCAAAATTTGGGAGGGTTGGAAAACCTTATGCAAACACTTACTGAGAATATTTCCTCTCTTAATCAAAATATGTCAGTCTTGCTTAAGCCGTTGTTAATTTGAGACACAATCTCGGCAGTTCTTTTTCTAGTATTTAAAATTCAAAAGAAAAAATAAAAATTATAAAAAAACACAAACAATTACATTTCATAAAATTACCAATAACAACTGTGTAAAGTGTATAAACAACGATCAACAAGCAAGATCAAGCGTACACGTAAAAGTGATGATGTTGACGCATCATGCGTAAACACAATGCCTAAAAAAATTAAACCCAATAACAATGTGCCTAATGTAAGCACTAACAATTATTTTTCGCCGTTACAAACCATCGATGATGACAAAATCGATGATGAAGTTATCATTATAAAAACAACAAAAGAAACAATTCCCCCAATAACAATGCAATACAATTTTAGATACATATTAGCTACACATTTTTATCGCCGAGCCTTTCAGAAATTTTAAAAAAAAATTTTGACCCACCCTAATGTGTAAACGCTAAGTAAAACTTTTTTGAATGTATCTGTATATATAACAAGTAAGAGTGCTATATTCGGCTATGCCGAATCTTATATACCCTTCACCTTTGTTGTGGATGCATTATTATTTTTTATAATAATTATTTATATATATATATTGCCCACTTTCAGCGTATAGCATCCTAAATATATCAAGAAAACTTTTAAAAATTTTACATTTAATTGCTGACGAACAGATTATATTCTAGAAGTTAAATACGAAATGACAATCTTATATACACCAAACGAAACAAAACACCAAAAACTGAAAAAGCAAAATACGCAAAGCAATGAAACCAACACACATCCAAAACATACGTTTTGTTATACCAGAGTTCGAAACAAAATACCAGAGTTCGAAAAAAAAACACTAGCATACCGTACGTTAGTGTATTGTACTGTACATCTTCATGTAGAGTACACATTCGTTACAAAATGTACGAAATACCTTAAAAAAAAGTTTGCGAACATGTACATTAGAGTTAATTTGGAAAATTTTCACTCCTTGTGGTGGTTCAACATTTTTCTGTAGAGCAAAAACGGTTGAATATATTGCAAATCTGATTTCACCAGTCGATTCTGAATCAAAAATTAATATAATTGATGTTTTTGAATCCTTAAAAATAGTTCCAAAACCCACAACAGGGGGCGCAATATGACAAAGGCAATAATTCAATACTATTCATTCCTGTTTGGGGTTTTCAACTCATAATTACAGGTAAAAATAATTTTTTACAGTACATACATATATTGAAAAACACTTTCCATAAAATATGCATTGGCAATTTGTACAAGTACCATAAAAACCCTTTTGAAATGGTTACAAAATAATGGATTGATTGAATCAGGTAGTATAATAAAATTAAATTTTTCCCAACAATGCACATAGGTGCAAAGATATGTTAAAAGGGGCGATAAATCAACCACTGGGTTTTGATGTATGGTGAATAAAGTGAAAAATACTGAAATCAAAGAAAAATTTAATTTTTCTAATTATTTTATTAGTCATTTAAAATACATTAAATTACACTATATTGAGGAGCCTCAGAATAAAAGGTACTTTTTCGCTCATTTAAAAATTTTGGGAAATTGAGTTTTATCTATTTCGCCTCCTTAAAAAACTGCATGAACCTGGAAATTGTAACAAGTTTCTTACTTATAATAGATACATCTAACTGCCATAAGTCACCACATTAAATGTTAAGGATGTTTGATATAAAACCATTTTAATATCGGAAAAATAACCTTTTGTTAATGAAAAAGTACGTTTTGTTAAAAACAAAATTAAAAATTATATTTTTTATGCGGTTTTTTAACGATAATATTTTAAATGAATGTTTTTATTTTAATCCCGATCTAAATATAAACAAATTACACATTGAAATTAAATATTTTTTTTTCGTTTTATACTAGTGTTGTACGTTTTGTTAAGCACTAATTTGTTTAGAACCCATTTACTTAGTAAAAAAATTAAAACAAATTGCTATTTTGGCTCTTTCTAAAAGATTTCAACCCAATTGTTATAAAAATACCAAAAAACCAATTTTTTAATAAATGCGAAAAAGTACCTTTATGTATAATAAATTAAAAATACATACATAAAATATTACAATTATTCTAATATGAAAGCATCATTTTCATCGCTACTATCGTGTATATCGCTTTCATCTGAAGTTGATGTATCGAAGGTTGGCACGAAATACTAAAATTTTTAGACAATTGGCAAATTGGAATGCGTTTTCTACCCTGCCAAGGGCGTCATCAACAATCTTCATTGTCAAGGTCTATTTGTAAATATCATTTATTTAACTTACTATTATTAGGAATTAGAATATGGGAAGCCTAATTCATATTTATATTATTTGTAAATTAGATGAAATTTCAAATATTTTTTATTATATATGTGTATTCTTATTATTACAAATTTATCATTTTTATTAGTGTTGCTGTAGTCAACCTTTGGTTAACAATTTAGCTATGAATGTTTTTGTGTTTTTCTTTCTTTCACCTTGGTGTTGATTCATTGAATCAAACTGGAGATTGAAAATTGATTTTAGTCTTTTATTGTGCCATGTGTATATTTTATTTATAGATTTTTGGTAATTATTCGAACTTTTTTATTTTTTTTTATATATATATATAATTTGAAAGTAAATTTTTAATTAGGCTTAAGTTCATTTTTATTATAATTTATTTGTAATAATTCAAAGAATATCACTGAATACTAAAATTTTTAGACAATTGGCAAATTGGAATGCGTTTTCTACCCTGCCAAGGGCGTCATCAACAATCTTCATTGTCAAGGTCTATTTGTAAATATCATCTATTTAACTTACTATTATTAGGAATTAGAATATGGGAAGTCTAATTCATATTTATATTATTTGAATTATTACAAATAAATTATAATAAAAATGAACTTAAGCCTAATTAAAAATTTACTTTCAAATTATATATATAAAAAAAAAAAAAAAAAAGTTCGAATAATTACCAAAAATCTATAAATAAAATTCTAGAAGTTAAATACGAAATGACAATCTTATATACACCAAAGGAAACAAAACACCAAAAACTGAAAAAGCAAAATACGCAAAGCAATGAAACCAACACACATCCAAAACATACGTTTTGTTATACCAGAGTTCGAAACAAAATACCAGAGTTCGAAAAAAAAACACTAGCATACCGTACGTTAGTGTATTGTACTGTACATCTTCATGTAGAGTACACATTCGTTACAAAATGTACGAAATACCTTACAAAAAAGTTTGCGAACATGTACATTAGAGTTAATTTCGAAAATTTTCACTCCTTGTGGTGGTTCAACATTTTTCTGTAGAGCAAAAACGGTTGAATATATTGCAAATCTGATTTCACCAGTCGATTCTGAATCAAAAATTAATATAATTGATGTTTTTGAATCCTTAAAAATAGTTCCAAAACCCACAACAGGGGGCGCAATATGACAAAGGCAATAATTCAATACTATTCATTCCTGTTTGGGGTTTTCAACTCATAATTACAGGTAAAAATTATTTTTTACAGTACATACATATATTGAAAAACACTTTCCATAAAATATGCATTGGCAATTTGTACAAGTACCATAAAAACCCTTTTGAAATGGTTACAAAATAATGGATTGATTGAATCAGGTAGTATAATAAAATTAAATTTTTCCCAACAATGCACATAGGTGCAAAGATATGTTAAAAGGGGCGATAAATCAACCACTGGGTTTTGATGTATGTACAAAATAAAGTGAAAAATACTGAAATCAAAGAAAAATGGATTTTTTTTTTTTAATTTTTCTAATTATTTTATTAGTCATTTAAAATACATTAAATTACACTATATTGAGGAGCCTCAGAATAAAAGGTACTTCGCTCATTTAAAAATTTTGGGAAATTGAGTTTTATTTATTTCGCCTCCTTAAAAAACTGCATGAACCTGGAAATTGTAACAAGTTTCTTACTTATAATAGATACATCTAACTGCCATAAGTCACCACATTAAATGTTAAGGATGTTTGATATAAAACCATTTTAATATCGGAAAAATAACCTTTTGTTAATGAAAAAGTACGTTTTGTTAAAAACAAAATTAAAAATTATATTTTTTATGCGGTCTTTTAACGATAATATTTTAAATGAATGTTTTTATTTTAATCCTGATCTAAATATAAACAAATTACACATTGAAATTAAATATTTTTTTTTCGTTTTATACTAGTGTTGTACGTTTTGTTAAGCACTAATTTGTTTAGAACCCATTTACTTAGTAAAAAAAACAAATTGCTATTTTGGCTGTTTCTAAAAGATTTCAACCCAATTATTATAAAAATACCAAAAAACCAATTTTTTAATAAATGCGAAAAAGTACCTTTATGTATAATAAATTAAAAATACATACATAAAATATTACAATTATTCTAATATGAAAGCATCATTTTCATCGCTACTATCGTGTATATCGCTTTCATCTGAAGTCGATGTATCGAAGGTTGGCACGAAAAATATAAAAGCTCGTTTATATTTTTTTGGGACTTTTTCGGAATCGTTTATGAGCAGAAAGTTAAATATATCGTTTATTTTAATGCTAAAAATAGTTTAAACATTTTCAAAATCTTATTAGCTAATAAAAACTTTATTGCTATATATTATTTAAAACCATTTAGCAAAGATTTATAAAAAAATATTCATACAAATTTGTACTTAAAACTTTTGGTAAACCTTTTTGGAATAAATTCCTATAATTTAAAAATTTAATAAAATCGAAAACCGAAAAATTCGCAAAATTTTAAAATAGAATATATATCTATACTTTCCCTTCTTTAATCAACATAAAATAGTTATGGGAATTTTTGAGCATTTATGCTACTTTTTTTACTTCCAAAGAACTTTTTCATGTAAAAAAATTATAATAATAGTTTGTTCGGAGTTTACCAAAATTTAAGTACTTGCATTCATAATTTCTTTAAAAAAGACCACATATCAGTTCCCAACAACATATATCAATATTATTAATACAAAAACTATTTTATTCAATAATTAATAGGATATTTTAATAATCAAATATACACCTTAATATTCCATTTTTAATAGATATTAAATGTAGTATTTTTTTCATTCATCATTTGTTTTGTAAAACGCATTTTTCATTTGTCGCCACAAGTCACAGCTGCCCCAATGTACAATGTTCTCTTGTATTCAGTTGCATTTTTTTAAAAAAATATTTTATTCAAGTTACCATACGCAGCCCACAAACTTGTTAGTAAAATAATATACCGTACATGTACGTAGTGTACATTTTGAAAAGTACATAAACGCTACGAGGTAGTGAATGTGTAGAATGATCCGTACCTTATCGTAGTTTTTGCGAACATCATCTCACAAACGTAGTGTACGTTAGTGTTATTTTTCATTCGAAATTATTGTTTTATACCTTATTAGAAAGATAATTTTGTCTAGAAGATTATGATTAATGCAAATGTTTAAAAAACAGTATTTAAATAGGGAATTAGTGAATGTGTAGAATGAGGTAGTGAATGTGTAGAATGATCCGTACCTTATAGGGTTTTTACACTAGCGCACATCTAACATCTACCATCAATTTGCAAAGATGTTAACATCTTCCCATAATACCATGTTCACACGACGGCATTATTCGTCATTCACGCTCTCATTCGTCATTCAACCCCCAATTACGAACTGAATTACATGATTCGCCATGCAAAATTTCAAGTGCGAATTACCTTGTTCGTACGTAATTCAGTTTGAATTACCTTATGAATTACGAACGAATGACTGTCATCTCTAATTTTTATCGATTATTTATGTATCAAAATCAGCTGTCCAAACAAAATAATCAAAAAGATTTTTGTATTAAATAAATAAATATATTAAAAGAAATAAAAAAGTTAAAGCCACGCAGCTCTGCCATTCTTTCAGCCCACACCTCTAATAAAGCCCGCTCGCTGCCCTGGTCCCACTTGCTTGCAGATTTTCTTTTTTCTAATAATGAAAATAATAATTAAATTATATTTGTTTAATTAATAATGCTACAATTTTATGTTTTTACTTACCTTTTTTATCCATTGCCAAATTACAAATTTAAAATTCGCACCAAACAAACAAAATAAACAAAAAAAAAAACAGGTAAACAGAAGAAAAAAAAAACAAGAAGAAGAAATAAATAAATGTCAAACTGAATTACGAATGTTGTCGTGTAAACAGGTTGATTCGCAATCGTAATTCAAAACGCGAATTAAGTAATTCAGTCTGCCGTGGAAACATGGCATAAGAATTACACAGGGCTGAGTGCCAACATCTTTCTACATCTTTAAAAAATGTTCCTATCTCATTTCGTTCCACCTAACATCTTTCGATTATTTTAGTGTCACCACTAATAAATGGCATTTATATTAAGAAAAAAATGTAAACAAATATTTGTATAATAATGAGGGGACATTTTATTTGTTTGAAATATGCTTGTGAAATTATTCTCTTATTTAATTTTATAGTATAAAAAAGAAAACCAGTCTCAATTCATTTTGTTTTCATAAAAACAATATGATTTTTAATATTTTTGCAATTTTACTGATGGTAGATGTTGCAAGTGTGAACAAATCTTTCAAGTTTTCAACATCTTCCATACGTTTCGCCAAAATGTACGTAAGTGTAAAAACCCTATTATCGTAGTTTTTGCGAACATCATCTCACAAACGTAGGTAATACTTTTTTGAATTTTAAGCACACATAAATGAATACAATGGTTTTTTTCTTATGTATGTGAATAGTGAGAAATAAAAAATGTCCAATGCTCAAAATTGAGAGGCTTTCTCATAATGTTGTTGATTTTTTTATCTCAACTATCTTTTAATGCATTATATGTTAGCTTTTTCTCAGCTAGTTGTGGTTGACTCTTAGATTATTTTCAATGAAGCCAACTGACTATTTTAACATGGGGGTGTCATTGGCAGTAGTCAATTGTCCGACTCTGCAGAACTTTTCAACTAACTTAAAGTCAGCTATGTAATAGTTAACTTAAAGTTAGCAATTAACTAACTTAAAATTGGTTATTCAAAGGTTAGCTTAAAGTTGGCTAATTTGTATGTAACTTAAAGTTAGTTATTTAAAACTTTAAGTTGACTAATTTTTAGCTAACTTAAATTATCTGCAATTCTTATGAGAAGCAGACGTGTTTTTTATTCGATCCGCGATTTAAGTGGTTTCAGTGAAAATTTAAATAAAAAGGAAAAATTTTGCGATTGGACGCAAAAAAAATAAATATTTCTCTAAGTGTTTAATATAAACAAACAAATTAAAAAAATATACAATAAGGGTACTCATTTAAACGCTTAAGTTTCCTATTTGTGCAAATGTGCAAAATTTGCGCGACGTGTTTCATGAACTCACCTTTTCAATTTTTTTCAGAAAATTTATATTTCATAAAAATGTCAAATAAAAATAAATTCAACAAAAGCTTTTAAAAAAATTTTTTCAAATTGCATACATTTTAATTTGAAAAATCTTGAATGAAAGTTAAATCTTTGGAACAAATGGTGGTATACATAGTTTGGAAGATTTTGTTTATATTCTATCTGTTGGTTAATGTTTTCAGACACAATGCCATTTAATCCAATCATTCTGTTCCAAAGTTACACAATTTTCACATGCACAAAATTTTTATATTTTTTGATTTTTATTTCTTATAAATAAAAATAAACAAAAGCAGCTGATTCATCAAATGCACAATAAATTCAAGTTTGCGAGTCTAAATTGACGCGCAAACTTATCGGAGTTGTGCAAACGAATTTCCATACATTTTTTGACAGCTCATTTGCGAGAGTGTAAAAATGCACAGATTGCACAGTTTGCGAGACATATAAGCGTTTACATGAGGACCCTTAATATAACAAAAAAAAATAGAAATTGGTTTAAAAGTGCTTTGTTTATTTTATTTTTTCAAATTTCGTTAAATTACTGTGAGCATATGAACTCTCATAATGAGAGTAGACTCAGTTTAAACGGCAGAAATTCCTACATATTTTTGAACGGGGAGGGTAAAATAGAAGTGCTAACAAAAATATAAGAGATCCAGACTTTAACAAAAATTATTTAACCGCCAAACCGATTGAGAGAGCGCGCTCTTGTTTCCCCGTGATACAAATACATGAGAACAATATTGCACACACATCATCACCTAATAATGCTTGTTTAGAACAAAGCATAAAAGAAAATAAAAAGTGTTCTGGTACAACAACAAATACTGTAGTAGATATAACAGAGTCAAGCTTATGATAATCCACTAACAACACCTAGTGAGAGTTTTAATGTATTTAACACTGTAAATACCGTGATGGAAGATAATGGTACATCAAGGGGTGCTATACCTAAGGTCGGAAATAAGATAAGTAAAACTAAATCTCCAGTTCAAACAGGTATGCTTAGATATATAAGAATTAATAAACGAAATTTAAGTCCCCAGAAAAGTCTGCCTTCTGAGAAAAATCAAAAAATTACTGATAACCCCTTGAAAAGTAACCGTTTTGTTCTCTTGAGTGAGGAAGATTCTAATCATCAAAAAAATTATGATAAATCCATCCGTAAACCGTTAAATCCACCACCAATATTCCTTCGTGAAACTAGCTCTAATAGCTTAGTGAAATCATTTATTGAACTCATTGGAAAAAATAATTTTCATATTGTTGCAATAAGAAAAGGAAGTGTGCAAGAGACAAAAATAGTTGAGGATTGTTATAGAAAAATCTCTCAACACCTAAATGACAGTAAGAAAAACTTTTATACATATCAACTTAAGAGTTGCAAGGGCTTGATAGTAGTCATAAAAGGTATAGAGTCCAGTGTTGATACAAACGAAATCAAGGAGGCCCTGGAAGAATTGGGCTATCAGATAAAGAATGTAGTCAATATATTTAATAGAGACAAGGTTCCTCAGCGTAATCGTCCAGTTCAGTGTAGTAATTGTCAGGAATTTGGACATACACGTAATTATTGTACCCTACGCACAGTATGTGTTGCATGCGGAGGCCTGCACTCTTCGTCACAATGTGATATAGTTGAGAATGGTCTCAGTAGGAAATGTGGTAACCCACCGCAGTTAGGTGGAGATCATTCCGCAAATTATCGCGGATGCCCGGTCTACAAGGAGTTACTAAAAAGATTAAGAGAGAGGCAAAAGCTGTTGAGAGGTGAAATAGTTGAATCAACACCTACAAATTCGGTATCTACATCTAGACCACTAAGCTCTGGAGGGTTGGAAAACCTTATGCAAACACTTACTGAGAATATTTCCTCTCTTAATCAAAATATGTCAGTCTTGCTTAAGCCGTTGTTAATTTGAGACACAATCTCGGCAGTTCTTTTTCTAGTATTTAAAATTCAAAAGAAAAAATAAAAATTATAAAAAAACACAAACAATTACATTTCATAAAATTACCAATAACAACTGTGTAAAGTGTATAAACAACGATCAACAAGCAAGATCAAGCGTACACGTAAAAGTGATGATGTTGACGCATCATGCGTAAACACAATGCCTAAAAAAATTAAACCCAATAACAATGTGCCTAATGTAAGCACTAACAATTATTTTTCGCCGTTACAAACCATCGATGATGACAAAATCGATGATGAAGTTATCATTATAAAAACAACAAAAGAAACAATTCCCCCAATAACAATTTAAATGTGCAAAATCGAAGAAATTCATGAAATATGCAAATCAAAAAATATAACTGATTATGCGATTAGAAAAATATCAATTGGACTAAAATTATTTTGTAAAAATAAAGAAGATTTTGAAAAAGTTTGCAATGTTATGAATTTTTTACATATGCAACAAAATATGAATTTTTTACATATGCAACAAAAAACGATAAACCCTATAAGGCTCTTATCTTTGGTATGGATAAATATGATCCCAATATTATTAAAAAAAAAACTTACAGATTTAGGTCTAAAATGTTTGGATGTTAAACTAGTTATTAAAAAAAGTTCCTATAATAGCGAATATTGTATATATGTTGCTTATTTTCATAGAAAGACTATTACTTTAAAAGAGTTAAGACAAAATAACTCCGTAATCGATTATGTTAAAGTGCGATGGGAATTTCAACAGCAGAACAAATCGAAGATAACACAATGCTACAACTGCCAAATGTTTGGCCACGGCTCAAGTAGATGTAAAGTCAAAACCTTTTGTGCGAACTGTGCAGGTCATCACAAAACAGCAGACTGTAAGGAATCTTCTGTTAAATGTGCTAATTGTAATGGAGCTCATAAGTCGTTTTCTAATGATTGTCCCAGTAAGGTGAACTATATACAACTAAGGCAACGTGCACAACCAACTCCCCGACGTTCTGTCAACAACAATTTTGCAAATCCAAATTCCAGCAATTACAACAGAAGTTTTCCAAACGCCTTAAGGCAAAATGCTCCTACCAATTCAAATATATGGCAATCAACAAACAACAACTCATCTAACAGTAACAATGATGTCCCTTTTACAACTGAGGAAATAAAAAATCTTACAATAGAACTGATTATTAATCTTCAAAATTGCTAAACTAAGGTTGATCAATTTGAGGTGATAACTAACATCGCTTGTAAGTTTCTTTCATAATGGATAATTGTTTCGGCTTTGGAACACTCTAGGTGCCAAATCCCTCCAAAAAGTAATACGCCTATTTCAAATTCGGATATTGAAAGACTTCTTATCGAAAAGAGAAGACTCAGAAGAGAATGGCAACATAATAGATCACCTGCTGCAAAGCAGTACGAAAACTGAAAAGAGCCTTTCATTTAGAAGAGGATCGCATAAACGAAAATTATATTAGAAGTTTGACGAGTACAAAATACACAAATTTCTCTCTTTGGAAGGCAACGAGGAACATTAAGCCACCGGTAGAGGCACAAAGCGCTTTAAGAAAAGCTGACGGAACCTGGGCACGAAGTGCTATAGAAAAAGCCTCAGTATTTGCTGAACATTTAAGTGAAGTATTTCAACCCTACTCCACGGTAAATGAGTTTGAACTAGAAGAACTGCCAGCTTCAACAATGGCTAATGCAGCCCAATTCGATATTAGTCCTGAGGATGTTAATAGAGTAATTAAAAATAAATTAGACTTGAAAAAATCACCGGGATATGATTTAATAACTCAATCAATGATTAAGAACCTACCAAATGTGGCAATAATTGTGCTATCTATATTGTTTAATGCGATCTTGAAACTAGGAATTTATCCAAAAAATTGGAAAATTTCTCAAATAATAATGATACCTAAACCGGGTAAAGATTTATCCCTGCCATCTTCTTATAGTCCTATTAGCCTACTCCCTTGTTTGTCGAAGCTATTCGAGAAAATATTCCAGGAAAAGATAATACCTTTTTTGAATGATGGAAACATTATCCCAGTACACCAATTTGGTTTCCGTGAACATCATGGCACCATTGAACAGGTCAATCGTTTAACTGGAGAGATTAGAAAATCTTTTGAATTAAAGAAATATTGTTCTGCCGTCTTTTTAGACGTTGCTCAGGCTTTTGACAAGGTATGGCATAAAGGTCTAGTACATAAAATCAAATGTTTACTACCACTATGTACTCATAAATACCTGGAGTCTTATTTATCGAATAGACTTTTCAGAGTTAAGTTTAGTACTCTGTTCATATTTGCGAAAAATTATGGTTTTTTCATGCGAAAAATTTTACATGCTGTTTGACAGATAGCTGTCCGTGCGAAAGAAGTGCAGCGTATGTTATTTCGTGTGGAAAAATAAGGTTACCAGATGTATTTCACATGTTTTCCACAATAAAAACAGAGTACTGCTTTTGCGAAATTATTTCGCATATATTTCATTCCAACTATTTTATATGTAGTTTGACAGCATTTCGCACGAAATTTTGAACAGAGTACCTAGCTTTAAGTACAATGATTATGTGACGAGAGAATACAAGATTGGAGCTGGCGTTCCACAGGGAAGTGTACTAGGACCTACGCTATATTTCAACATTTGCTGATGATACTGCCATTATTAGCTCAGACGAAAACCCACTCATGGCATCTAGTCAACTACAGAATTACCTCGTACGTGTGGAGTCATGGTTGAAAAGTAAACATGTTACGTTCGCTCTAAGGAGAGGAAATTGCTCACCTGTCACACTCAACAACGTTAATATACCGCAGTCTGATTATGTCACCTACCTTGGTATTCATCTAGATAGACGGCTTACTTGGCGCCGACACATAGAAACCAAGAGACTTCACATGAAGTTAAAAGCCTCTAGCTTTCATTGGTTAATCAGTGACCAATCAAAATTAAGCCTTGAATATAAAGTCATCCTGTATAAGACCGTTTTAAAACCAATTTGGACATATTGAATTCAATTATGGGGAATGGCGAGCAACACCAGTATTGATCTTATACAGAGGGCACAATCTAAAATTCTTAGGACCATGACGGGAGCACCATGGTACATAAGAAATGAAAACATCCACAGAGACCTAGGAGTGACATTGGTAAAGGAAGAGTTCAAGAAAGTTCGTGAGAAATATATTGTGAAGCTGCGAAACCATCCCAATACGCTTGCAAGACAACTTGTGCAGACCCAAACCCGATCCAGGCTCCGTAGAGCAGATCTACCACCCCGCAAAAATGAGTGACAATTTACCATTATGGCTCTCTTGTTGAAGAGCAAATAGTATTAATTTTAGTTATAAGATTTAAATACTTATTGTAAGGTCGATAACAGACAGATTCAATAAATCAATAAAGCGTTAAAAAAAAACTTAAAGTTAGTTATTTAACTTAAAGTTTGCTAATTTTAGTTATTTATAGAAGAATTATAGTTTTATTAGCAATAAGTCCACTTTTGAATTAAACTGTTAGTAAATTACCTGAAAGTATGATTTACCTTTTTGAAAAATTATAATATTGAACCCATTTTAATTTTTTAAATTTTATTTATTTAATTTAGATAAAAAGCATAAAAACAAAAAAATATATATATTCTTATAAAAAAAAACAAAACAATTAAGTAATTCATTAATTAAAATCATTTAAAAAGCTAGACATGCTGCTTGGTTTACTTTTTCCAATATACATATATTCCAATGGGAAATACGGAAATATTGAGGATGTTAACAATTTTTGCCAAAATCGGCCACAACTGGGTTCTGGAGCTCTTAAATAATGGTAATCCATCCATATTTAAATCAATTGTAATTTTTTGGCAATCGAGTATGGCACTTAAACATCTCATTATTTGTTTAATAAATGAATTGGCACTTAAAGGCATATCCAAGTTTTCTTCGACTAAAATTTTCAATGGTTCTTCGAAACACCTTCGTGATGGCCTATTTTTAAAATACCATTCCCCAATTTTTTCATTAAAAGTCTTTTTTTCTTCAAATTGATCATTGGAACTACTGATATTAATAATGTTTTCGACACTTTCTCCATCTTGAAAAGTATATTTGGATAAGAAAGGGGTTTTCAATTGTTCTGATCTATTTTTTTTTAATTTATTTAAACATTTATTTTTTTCTATCTTAAAAAGTCTTTTATTGGTACCACTCATTTTAAAAAATATATAAATTCTTATAACCACGATATCACTTAAAATCACGCACTGGACTGATTTTAATTTCATAATATAACACAAAATTGCAAATAGTAAAAATAGAGAATAAAAAAACTAACGGTTTCATTTTGAATAAATTCTGCATAACATTGCAATTAGCTTATAGTTAATCTAAAAATAGTTCACAAAATGTGCAATTGTAAAAACAATTTTATCAACAAAAAGCAAAAATGTTTAAAAGTTTGGGGAAATTCTGCATAACATTGTAGTTAGTTTATAATTAGTCAAAAAAAAAAATCATCAAAAGTCTGATCTTGTAAAAGAGAGAGAACAAATCTTACAAACAACAAGCTCTCAACAATAAATACACGTTTTGTATTTGGGGGAGTTCTGCATAACATTGTAGTTAGCTTATAGTTAGTCTAAAATAGATATCTAATAGTGTGTTATTTTCGTAGTCGAACACCAAATTTTTCGGCAGTGCTGCATTATATTGCAGTCAGCTTATAGTTAGTCTACAAAAGTTAACTAAAAGTGGATGATTTTAGTAGTGGACTAAAAAATTGCTTGCAGTGTAATTAATGAAAAAAATAAAAAAATGCAAAAATAAAACGGCCCTTTTTACATGTTCCACATTTGGATGCGTGTAACTTTTTATAGGGACGAGATAACTGTTAGCAAGTTGTTTTTATTTTATTTACAATTTTATCGCGAATATAGCTGATTTAAAACAAATTCGACCCTCCGCACAGTGGTCCAAATGCCGGAAAAAAGTCTTTTGAAAAGCCGTATCGACATAAAATTTTATACGTTTATACATTTCATCAGTATAAACAATCTAAGAAAAAAAAAATTTTTGGGCATGAATGTGTGTTTTTGTATGTATATTTTTTCTTTGTGGGTTTGTTTGAAGTCTATAAACGGCGAAACGGCTGGACCGATTTTCCTGAAATATTCACACCGTCTTTCTGTATGTGTGGAAGGAATTAAAGGATACCATTCATTAAAAAATTTGAAGTGGGCGAACCTTAAAAATAAGAATACAGCTCCTTCCTTGTAATGGACATGTTAAACTCTAAATGAAATAAAAATTGTTGAGGCAAAAAGTGGCAGCTAATTTTTTACACTTTAAAAAGCTACATATATATAGATGACGACAACATAAAAACTAAAGCTTAACTCTGTTAAATTACCATTTGAAATTCTAATAGAATTTGGACATTGAACAAAAATTTCACATTTAAAACACACATTTACATTAGGCTGTCCCGTCTTTGGATGAGAAACATGTTTTTCTAGCTACACTTTCACAAGAGGTATCAAAATTTGCGTAATTTTACACAGATTATGGTAAAAGTAAAAAAATCGAATATGCCATCTTGAGGGCTCTACTTTTGAAAACGTTTTTACAAACCTGAACCGTATGCTTAAAAAAACGAGATACAAACTTTTTTATTGTTATTTTATTGCAATTATGAGCAGAAAGTTAAATATATCGTTTATTTTAATGCTAAAAATAGTTTAAACATTTTCAAAATCTTATTAGCTAATAAAAACTTTATTGCTATATATTATTTAAAACCATTTAGCAAAGATTTATAAAAAAATATTCATACAAATTTGTACTTAAAACTTTTGGTAAACCTTTTTGGAATAAATTCCTATAATTTAAAAATTTAATAAAATCGAAAACCGAAAAATTCGCAAAATTTTAAAATAGAATATATATCTATACTTTCCCTTCTTTAATCAACATAAAATAGTTATGGGAATTTTTGAGCATTTATGCTACTTTTTTTACTTCCAAAGAACTTTTTCATGTAAAAAAATTATAATAATAGTTTGTTCGGAGTTTACCAAAATTTAAGTACTTGCATTCATAATTTCTTTAAAAAAGACCACATATCAGTTCCCAACAACATATATCAATATTATTAATACAAAAAACTATTTTATTCAATAATTAATAGGATATTTTAATAATCAAATATACACCTTAATATTCCATTTTTAATAGATATTAAATGTAGTATTTTTTTCATTCATCATTTGTTTTGTAAAACGCATTTTTCATTTGTCGCCACAAGTCACAGCTGCCCCAATGTACAATGTTCTCTTGTATTCAGTTGCATTTTTTTAAAAAAATATTTTATTCAAGTTACCATACGCAGCCCACAAACTTGTTAGTAAAATAATATACCGTACATGTACGTAGTGTACATTTTGAAAAGTACATAAACGCTACGAGGTAGTGAATGTGTAGAATGATCCGTACCTTATCGTAGTTTTTGCGAACATCATCTCACAAACGTAGTGTACGTTAGTGTTATTTTTCATTCGAAATTATTGTTTTATACCTTATTAGAAAGATAATTTTGTCTAGAAGATTATGATTAATGCAAATGTTTAAAAAACAGTATTTAAATAGGGAATTAGTGAATGTGTAGAATGAGGTAGTGAATGTGTAGAATGATCCGTACCTTATAGGGTTTTTACAATATGATTTTTAATATTTTTGCAATTTTACTGATGGTAGATGTTGCAAGTGTGAACAAATCTTTCAAGTTTTCAACATCTTCCATACGTTTCGCCAAAATGTACGTAAGTGTAAAAACCCTATTATCGTAGTTTTTGCGAACATCATCTCACAAACGTAGGTAATACTTTTTTGAATTTTAAGCACACATAAATGAATACAATGGTTTTTTTCTTATGTATGTGAATAGTGAGAAATAAAAAATGTCCAATGCTCAAAATTGAGAGGCTTTCTCATAATGTTGTTGATTTTTTTATCTCAACTATCTTTTAATGCATTATATGTTAGCTTTTTCTCAGCTAGTTGTGGTTGACTCTTAGATTATTTTCAATGAAGCCAACTGACTATTTTAACATGGGGGTGTCATTGGCAGTAGTCAATTGTCCGACTCTGCAGAACTTTTCAACTAACTTAAAGTCAGCTATGTAATAGTTAACTTAAAGTTAGCAATTAACTAACTTAAAATTGGTTATTCAAAGGTTAGCTTAAAGTTGGCTAATTTGTATGTAACTTAAAGTTAGTTATTTAAAACTTTAAGTTGACTAATTTTTAGCTAACTTAAATTATCTGCAATTCTTATGAGAAGCAGACGTGTTTTTTATTCGATCCGCGATTTAAGTGGTTTCAGTGAAAATTTAAATAAAAAGGAAAAATTTTGCGATTGGACGCAAAAAAAATAAATATTTCTCTAAGTGTTTAATATAAACAAACAAATTAAAAAAATATACAATAAGGGTACTCATTTAAACGCTTAAGTTTCCTATTTGTGCAAATGTGCAAAATTTGCGCGACGTGTTTCATGAACTCACCTTTTCAATTTTTTTCAGAAAATTTATATTTCATAAAAATGTCAAATAAAAATAAATTCAACAAAAGCTTTTAAAAAAATTTTTTCAAATTGCATACATTTTAATTTGAAAAATCTTGAATGAAAGTTAAATCTTTGGAACAAATGGTGGTATACATAGTTTGGAAGATTTTGTTTATATTCTATCTGTTGGTTAATGTTTTCAGACACAATGCCATTTAATCCAATCATTCTGTTCCAAAGTTACACAATTTTCACATGCACAAAATTTTTATATTTTTTGATTTTTATTTCTTATAAATAAAAATAAACAAAAGCAGCTGATTCATCAAATGCACAATAAATTCAAGTTTGCGAGTCTAAATTGACGCGCAAACTTATCGGAGTTGTGCAAACGAATTTCCATACATTTTTTGACAGCTCATTTGCGAGAGTGTAAAAATGCACAGATTGCACAGTTTGCGAGACATATAAGCGTTTACATGAGGACCCTTAATATAACAAAAAAAAAATAGAAATTGGTTTAAAAGTGCTTTGTTTATTTTATTTTTTCAAATTTCGTTAAATTACTGTGAGCATATGAACTCTCATAATGAGAGTAGACTCAGTTTAAACGGCAGAAATTCCTACATATTTTTGAACGGGGAGGGTAAAATAGAAGTGCTAACAAAAATATAAGAGATCCAGACTTTAACAAAAATTATTTAACCGCCAAACCGATTGAGAGAGCGCGCTCTTGTTTCCCCGTGATACAAATACATGAGAACAATATTGCACACACATCATCACCTAATAATGCTTGTTTAGAACAAAGCATAAAAGAAAATAAAAAGTGTTCTGGTACAACAACAAATACTGTAGTAGATATAACAGAGTCAAGCTTATGATAATCCACTAACAACACCTAGTGAGAGTTTTAATGTATTTAACACTGTAAATACCGTGATGGAAGATAATGGTACATCAAGGGGTGCTATACCTAAGGTCGGAAATAAGATAAGTAAAACTAAATCTCCAGTTCAAACAGGTATGCTTAGATATATAAGAATTAATAAACGAAATTTAAGTCCCCAGAAAAGTCTGCCTTCTGAGAAAAATCAAAAAATTACTGATAACCCCTTGAAAAGTAACCGTTTTGTTCTCTTGAGTGAGGAAGATTCTAATCATCAAAAAAATTATGATAAATCCATCCGTAAACCGTTAAATCCACCACCAATATTCCTTCGTGAAACTAGCTCTAATAGCTTAGTGAAATCATTTATTGAACTCATTGGAAAAAATAATTTTCATATTGTTGCAATAAGAAAAGGAAGTGTGCAAGAGACAAAAATAGTTGAGGATTGTTATAGAAAAATCTCTCAACACCTAAATGACAGTAAGAAAAACTTTTATACATATCAACTTAAGAGTTGCAAGGGCTTGATAGTAGTCATAAAAGGTATAGAGTCCAGTGTTGATACAAACGAAATCAAGGAGGCCCTGGAAGAATTGGGCTATCAGATAAAGAATGTAGTCAATATATTTAATAGAGACAAGGTTCCTCAGCGTAATCGTCCAGTTCAGTGTAGTAATTGTCAGGAATTTGGACATACACGTAATTATTGTACCCTACGCACAGTATGTGTTGCATGCGGAGGCCTGCACTCTTCGTCACAATGTGATATAGTTGAGAATGGTCTCAGTAGGAAATGTGGTAACCCACCGCAGTTAGGTGGAGATCATTCCGCAAATTATCGCGGATGCCCGGTCTACAAGGAGTTACTAAAAAGATTAAGAGAGAGGCAAAAGCTGTTGAGAGGTGAAATAGTTGAATCAACACCTACAAATTCGGTATCTACATCTAGACCACTAAGCTCTGGAGTATCACAGAAAAATGGCCAGAAAGCTACAATTAATGCTGGAGCCAGCTCATACGCCAGTATTTTAAAAACGGGTTATCAAAAGCCAAAAGTCCCCCAAAATTTGGGAGGGTTGGAAAACCTTATGCAAACACTTACTGAGAATATTTCCTCTCTTAATCAAAATATGTCAGTCTTGCTTAAGCCGTTGTTAATTTGAGACACAATCTCGGCAGTTCTTTTTCTAGTATTTAAAATTCAAAAGAAAAAATAAATATTATAAAAAAACACAAACAATTACATTTCATAAAATTACCAATAACAACTGTGTAAAGTGTATAAACAACGATCAACAAGCAAGATCAAGCGTACACGTAAAAGTGATGATGTTGACGCATCATGCGTAAACACAATGCCTAAAAAAATTAAACCCAATAACAATGTGCCTAATGTAAGCACTAACAATTATTTTTCGCCGTTACAAACCATCGATGATGACAAAATCGATGATGAAGTTATCATTATAAAAACAACAAAAGAAACAATTCCCCCAATAACAATTTAAAAGTGCAAAATCGAAGAAATTCATGAAATATGCAAATCAAAAAATATAACTGATTATGCGATTAGAAAAATATCAATTGGACTAAAATTATTTTGTAAAAATAAAGAAATAAAATAATATACCGTACATGTACGTAGTGTACATTTTGAAAAGTACATAAACGCTACGAGGTAGTGAATGTGTAGAATGATCCGTACCTTATCGTAGTTTTTGCGAACATCATCTCACAAACGTAGTGTACGTTAGTGTTATTTTTCATTCGAAATTATTGTTTTATACCTTATTAGAAAGATAATTTTGTCTAGAAGATTATGATTAATGCAAATGTTTAAAAAACAGTATTTAAATAGGGAATTAGTGAATGTGTAGAATGAGGTAGTGAATGTGTAGAATGATCCGTACCTTATAGGGTTTTTACACTAGCGCACATCTAACATCTACCATCAATTTGCAAAGATGTTAACATCTTCCCATAATACCATGTTCACACGACGGCATTATTCGTCATTCACGCTCTCATTCGTCATTCAACCCCCAATTACGAACTGAATTACATGATTCGCCATGCAAAATTTCAAGTGCGAATTACCTTGTTCGTACGTAATTCAGTTTGAATTACCTTATGAATTACGAACGAATGACTGTCATCTCTAATTTTTATCGATTATTTATGTATCAAAATCAGCTGTCCAAACAAAATAATCAAAAAGATTTTTGTATTAAATAAATAAATATATTAAAAGAAATAAAAAAGTTAAAGCCACGCAGCTCTGCCATTCTTACATCTTTAAAAAATGTTCCTATCTCATTTCGTTCCACCTAACATCTTTCGATTATTTTAGTGTCACCACTAATAAATGGCATTTATATTAAGAAAAAAATGTAAACAAATATTTGTATAATAATGAGGGGACATTTTATTTGTTTGAAATATGCTTGTGAAATTATTCTCTTATTTAATTTTATAGTATAAAAAAGAAAACCAGTCTCAATTCATTTTGTTTTCATAAAAACAATATGATTTTTAATATTTTTGCAATTTTACTGATGGTAGATGTTGCAAGTGTGAACAAATCTTTCAAGTTTTCAACATCTTCCATACGTTTCGCCAAAATGTACGTAAGTGTAAAAACCCTATTATCGTAGTTTTTGCGAACATCATCTCACAAACGTAGGTAATACTTTTTTGAATTTTAAGCACACATAAATGAATACAATGGTTTTTTTCTTATGTATGTGAATAGTGAGAAATAAAAAATGTCCAATGCTCAAAATTGAGAGGCTTTCTCATAATGTTGTTGATTTTTTTATCTCAACTATCTTTTAATGCATTATATGTTAGCTTTTTCTCAGCTAGTTGTGGTTGACTCTTAGATTATTTTCAATGAAGCCAACTGACTATTTTAACATGGGGGTGTCATTGGCAGTAGTCAATTGTCCGACTCTGCAGAACTTTTCAACTAACTTAAAGTCAGCTATGTAATAGTTAACTTAAAGTTAGCAATTAACTAACTTAAAATTGGTTATTCAAAGGTTAGCTTAAAGTTGGCTAATTTGTATGTAACTTAAAGTTAGTTATTTAAAACTTTAAGTTGACTAATTTTTAGCTAACTTAAATTATCTGCAATTCTTATGAGAAGCAGACGTGTTTTTTATTCGATCCGCGATTTAAGTGGTTTCAGTGAAAATTTAAATAAAAAGGAAAAATTTTGCGATTGGACGCAAAAAAAATAAATATTTCTCTAAGTGTTTAATATAAACAAACAAATTAAAAAAATATACAATAAGGGTACTCATTTAAACGCTTAAGTTTCCTATTTGTGCAAATGTGCAAAATTTGCGCGACGTGTTTCATGAACTCACCTTTTCAATTTTTTTCAGAAAATTTATATTTCATAAAAATGTCAAATAAAAATAAATTCAACAAAAGCTTTTAAAAAAATTTTTTCAAATTGCATACATTTTAATTTGAAAAATCTTGAATGAAAGTTAAATCTTTGGAACAAATGGTGGTATACATAGTTTGGAAGATTTTGTTTATATTCTATCTGTTGGTTAATGTTTTCAGACACAATGCCATTTAATCCAATCATTCTGTTCCAAAGTTACACAATTTTCACATGCACAAAATTTTTATATTTTTTGATTTTTATTTCTTATAAATAAAAATAAACAAAAGCAGCTGATTCATCAAATGCACAATAAATTCAAGTTTGCGAGTCTAAATTGACGCGCAAACTTATCGGAGTTGTGCAAACGAATTTCCATACATTTTTTGACAGCTCATTTGCGAGAGTGTAAAAATGCACAGATTGCACAGTTTGCGAGACATATAAGCGTTTACATGAGGACCCTTAATATAACAAAAAAAAATAGAAATTGGTTTAAAAGTGCTTTGTTTATTTTATTTTTTCAAATTTCGTTAAATTACTGTGAGCATATGAACTCTCATAATGAGAGTAGACTCAGTTTAAACGGCAGAAATTCCTACATATTTTTGAACGGGGAGGGTAAAATAGAAGTGCTAACAAAAATATAAGAGATCCAGACTTTAACAAAAATTATTTAACCGCCAAACCGATTGAGAGAGCGCGCTCTTGTTTCCCCGTGATACAAATACATGAGAACAATATTGCACACACATCATCACCTAATAATGCTTGTTTAGAACAAAGCATAAAAGAAAATAAAAAGTGTTCTGGTACAACAACAAATACTGTAGTATATATAACAGAGTCAAGCTTATGATAATCCACTAACAACACCTAGTGAGAGTTTTAATGTATTTAACACTGTAAATACCGTGATGGAAGATAATGGTACATCAAGGGGTGCTATACCTAAGGTCGGAAATAAGATAAGTAAAACTAAATCTCCAGTTCAAACAGGTATGCTTAGATATATAAGAATTAATAAACGAAATTTAAGTCCCCAGAAAAGTCTGCCTTCTGAGAAAAATCAAAAAATTACTGATAACCCCTTGAAAAGTAACCGTTTTGTTCTCTTGAGTGAGGAAGATTCTAATCATCAAAAAAATTATGATAAATCCATCCGTAAACCGTTAAATCCACCACCAATATTCCTTCGTGAAACTAGCTCTAATAGCTTAGTGAAATCATTTATTGAACTCATTGGAAAAAATAATTTTCATATTGTTGCAATAAGAAAAGGAAGTGTGCAAGAGACAAAAATAGTTGAGGATTGTTATAGAAAAATCTCTCAACACCTAAATGACAGTAAGAAAAACTTTTATACATATCAACTTAAGAGTTGCAAGGGCTTGATAGTAGTCATAAAAGGTATAGAGTCCAGTGTTGATACAAACGAAATCAAGGAGGCCCTGGAAGAATTGGGCTATCAGATAAAGAATGTAGTCAATATATTTAATAGAGACAAGGTTCCTCAGCGTAATCGTCCAGTTCAGTGTAGTAATTGTCAGGAATTTGGACATACACGTAATTATTGTACCCTACGCACAGTATGTGTTGCATGCGGAGGCCTGCACTCTTCGTCACAATGTGATATAGTTGAGAATGGTCTCAGTAGGAAATGTGGTAACCCACCGCAGTTAGGTGGAGATCATTCCGCAAATTATCGCGGATGCCCGGTCTACAAGGAGTTACTAAAAAGATTAAGAGTGAGGCAAAAGCTGTTGAGAGGTGAAATAGTTGAATCAACACCTACAAATTCGGTATCTACATCTAGACCACTAAGCTCTGGAGTATCACAGAAAAATGGCCAGAAAGCTACAATTAATGCTGGAGCCAGCTCATACGCCAGTATTTTAAAAACGGGTTATCAAAAGCCAAAAGTCCCCCAAAATTTGGGAGGGTTGGAAAACCTTATGCAAACACTTACTGAGAATATTTCCTCTCTTAATCAAAATATGTCAGTCTTGCTTAAGCCGTTGTTAATTTGAGACACAATCTCGGCAGTTCTTTTTCTAGTATTTAAAATTCAAAAGAAAAAATAAAAATTATAAAAAAACACAAACAATTACATTTCATAAAATTACCAATAACAACTGTGTAAAGTGTATAAACAACGACCAACAAGCAAGATCAAGCGTACACGTAAAAGTGATGATGTTAACGCATCATGCGTAAACACAATGCCTAAAAAAATTAAACCCAATAACAATGTGCCTAATGTAAGCACTAACAATTATTTTTCGCCGTTACAAACCATCGATGATGACAAAATCGATGATGAAGTTATCATTATAAAAACAACAAAAGAAACAATTCCCCCAATAACAATTTAAAAGTGCAAAATCGAAGAAATTCATGAAATATGCAAATCAAAAAATATAACTGATTATGCGATTAGAAAAATATCAATTGGACTAAAATTATTTTGTAAAAATAAAGAAGATTTTGAAAAAGTTTGCAATGTTATGAATTTTTTACATATGCAACAAAATATGAATTTTTTACATATGCAACAAAAAACGATAAACCCTATAAGGCTCTTATCTTTGGTATGGATAAATATGATCCCAATATTATTAAAAAAAAAACTTACAGATTTAGGTCTAAAATGTTTGGATGTTAAACTAGTTATTAAAAAAAGTTCCTATAATAGCGAATATTGTATATATGTTGCTTATTTTCATAGAAAGACTATTACTTTAAAAGAGTTAAGACAAAATAACTCCGTAATCGATTATGTTAAAGTGCGATGGGAATTTCAACAGCAGAACAAATCGAAGATAACACAATGCTACAACTGCCAAATGTTTGGCCACGGCTCAAGTAGATGTAAAGTCAAAACCTTTTGTGCGAACTGTGCAGGTCATCACAAAACAGCAGACTGTAAGGAATCTTCTGTTAAATGTGCTAATTGTAATGGAGCTCATAAGTCGTTTTCTAATGATTGTCCCAGTAAGGTGAACTATATACAACTAAGGCAACGTGCACAACCAACTCCCCGACGTTCTGTCAACAACAATTTTGCAAATCCAAATTCCAGCAATTACAACAGAAGTTTTCCAAACGCCTTAAGGCAAAATGCTCCTACCAATTCAAATATATGGCAATCAACAAACAACAACTCATCTAACAGTAACAATGATGTCCCTTTTACAACTGAGGAAATAAAAAATCTTACAATAGAACTGATTATTAATCTTCAAAATTGCTAAACTAAGGTTGATCAATTTGAGGTGATAACTAACATCGCTTGTAAGTTTCTTTCATAATGGATAATTGTTTCGGCTTTGGAACACTCTAGGTGCCAAATCCCTCCAAAAAGTAATACGCCTATTTCAAATTCGGATATTGAAAGACTTCTTATCGAAAAGAGAAGACTCAGAAGAGAATGGCAACATAATAGATCACCTGCTGCAAAGCAGTACGAAAACTGAAAAGAGCCTTTCATTTAGAAGAGGATCGCATAAACGAAAATTATATTAGAAGTTTGACGAGTACAAAATACACAAATTTCTCTCTTTGGAAGGCAACGAGGAACATTAAGCCACCGGTAGAGGCACAAAGTGCTTTAAGAAAAGCTGACGGAACCTGGGCACGAAGTGCTATAGAAAAAGCCTCAGTATTTGCTGAACATTTAAGTGAAGTATTTCAACCCTACTCCACGGTAAATGAGTTTGAACTAGAAGAACTGCCAGCTTCAACAATGGCTAATGCAGCCCAATTCGATATTAGTCCTGAGGATGTTAATAGAGTAATTAAAAATAAATTAGACTTGAAAAAATCACCGGGATATGATTTAATAACTCAATCAATGATTAAGAACCTACCAAATGTGGCAATAATTGTGCTATCTATATTGTTTAATGCGATCTTGAAACTAGGAATTTATCCAAAAAATTGGAAAATTTCTCAAATAATAATGATACCTAAACCGGGTAAAGATTTATCCCTGCCATCTTCTTATAGTCCTATTAGCCTACTCCCTTGTTTGTCGAAGCTATTCGAGAAAATATTCCAGGAAAAGATAATACCTTTTTTGAATGATGGAAACATTATCCCAGTACACCAATTTGGTTTCCGTGAACATCATGGCACCATTGAACAGGTCAATCGTTTAACTGGAGAGATTAGAAAATCTTTTGAATTAAAGAAATATTGTTCTGCCGTCTTTTTAGACGTTGCTCAGGCTTTTGACAAGGTATGGCATAAAGGTCTAGTACATAAAATCAAATGTTTACTACCACTATGTACTCATAAATACCTGGAGTCTTATTTATCGAATAGACTTTTCAGAGTTAAGTTTAGTACTCTGTTCATATTTGCGAAAAATTATGGTTTTTTCATGCGAAAAATTTTACATGCTGTTTGACAGATAGCTGTCCGTGCGAAAGAAGTGCAGCGTATGTTATTTCGTGTGGAAAAATAAGGTTACCAGATGTATTTCACATGTTTTCCACAATAAAAACAGAGTACTGCTTTTGCGAAATTATTTCGCATATATTTCATTCCAACTATTTTATATGTAGTTTGACAGCATTTCGCACGAAATTTTGAACAGAGTACCTAGCTTTAAGTACAATGATTATGTGACGAGAGAATACAAGATTGGAGCTGGCGTTCCACAGGGAAGTGTACTAGGACCTACGCTATATTTCAACATTTGCTGATGATACTGCCATTATTAGCTCAGACGAAAACCCACTCATGGCATCTAGTCAACTACAGAATTACCTCGTACGTGTGGAGTCATGGTTGAAAAGTAAACATGTTACGTTCGCTCTAAGGAGAGGAAATTGCTCACCTGTCACACTCAACAACGTTAATATACCGCAGTCTGATTATGTCACCTACCTTGGTATTCATCTAGATAGACGGCTTACTTGGCGCCGACACATAGAAACCAAGAGACTTCACATGAAGTTAAAAGCCTCTAGCTTTCATTGGTTAATCAGTGACCAATCAAAATTAAGCCTTGAATATAAAGTCATCCTGTATAAGACCGTTTTAAAACCAATTTGGACATATTGAATTCAATTATGGGGAATGGCGAGCAACACCAGTATTGATCTTATACAGAGGGCACAATCTAAAATTCTTAGGACCATGACGGGAGCACCATGGTACATAAGAAATGAAAACATCCACAGAGACCTAGGAGTGACATTGGTAAAGGAAGAGTTCAAGAAAGTTCGTGAGAAATATATTGTGAAGCTGCGAAACCATCCCAATACGCTTGCAAGACAACTTGTGCAGACCCAAACCCGATCCAGGCTCCGTAGAGCAGATCTACCACCCCGCAAAAATGAGTGACAATTTACCATTATGGCTCTCTTGTTGAAGAGCAAATAGTATTAATTTTAGTTATAAGATTTAAATACTTATTGTAAGGTCGATAACAGACAGATTCAATAAATCAATAAAGCGTTAAAAAAAAAACTTAAAGTTAGTTATTTAACTTAAAGTTTGCTAATTTTAGTTATTTATAGAAGAATTATAGTTTTATTAGCAATAAGTCCACTTTTGAATTAAACTGTTAGTAAATTACCTGAAAGTATGATTTACCTTTTTGAAAAATTATAATATTGAACCCATTTTAATTTTTTAAATTTTATTTATTTAATTTAGATAAAAAGCATAAAAACAAAAAAATATATATATTCTTATAAAAAAAAACAAAACAATTAAGTAATTCATTAATTAAAATCATTTAAAAAGCTAGACATGCTGCTTGGTTTACTTTTTCCAATATACATATATTCCAATGGGAAATACGGAAATATTGAGGATGTTAACAATTTTTGCCAAAATCGGCCACAACTGGGTTCTGGAGCTCTTAAATAATGGTAATCCATCCATATTTAAATCAATTGTAATTTTTTGGCAATCGAGTATGGCACTTAAACATCTCATTATTTGTTTAATAAATGAATTGGCACTTAAAGGCATATCCAAGTTTTCTTCGACTAAAATTTTCAATGGTTCTTCGAAACACCTTCGTGATGGCCTATTTTTAAAATACCATTCCCCAATTTTTTCATTAAAAGTCTTTTTTTCTTCAAATTGATCATTGGAACTACTGATATTAATAATGTTTTCGACACTTTCTCCATCTTGAAAAGTATATTTGGATAAGAAAGGGGTTTTCAATTGTTCTGATCTATTTTTTTTTAATTTATTTAAACATTTATTTTTTTCTATCTTAAAAAGTCTTTTATTGGTACCACTCATTTTAAAAAATATATAAATTCTTATAACCACGATATCACTTAAAATCACGCACTGGACTGATTTTAATTTCATAATATAACACAAAATTGCAAATAGTAAAAATAGAGAATAAAAAAACTAACGGTTTCATTTTGAATAAATTCTGCATAACATTGCAATTAGCTTATAGTTAATCTAAAAATAGTTCACAAAATGTGCAATTGTAAAAACAATTTTATCAACAAAAAGCAAAAATGTTTAAAAGTTTGGGGAAATTCTGCATAACATTGTAGTTAGTTTATAATTAGTCAAAAAAAAAAATCATCAAAAGTCTGATCTTGTAAAAGAGAGAGAACAAATCTTACAAACAACAAGCTCTCAACAATAAATACACGTTTTGTATTTGGGGGAGTTCTGCATAACATTGTAGTTAGCTTATAGTTAGTCTAAAATAGATATCTAATAGTGTGTTATTTTCGTAGTCGAACACCAAATTTTTCGGCAGTGCTGCATTATATTGCAGTCAGCTTATAGTTAGTCTACAAAAGTTAACTAAAAGTGGATGATTTTAGTAGTGGACTAAAAAATTGCTTGCAGTGTAATTAATGAAAAAAATAAAAAAATGCAAAAATAAAACGGCCCTTTTTACATGTTCCACATTTGGATGCGTGTAACTTTTTATAGGGACGAGATAACTGTTAGCAAGTTGTTTTTATTTTATTTACAATTTTATCGCGAATATAGCTGATTTAAAACAAATTCGACCCTCCGCACAGTGGTCCAAATGCCGGAAAAAAGTCTTTTGAAAAGCCGTATCGACATAAAATTTTATACGTTTATACATTTCATCAGTATAAACAATCTAAGAAAAAAAAAATTTTTGGGCATGAATGTGTGTTTTTGTATGTATATTTTTTCTTTGTGGGTTTGTTTGAAGTCTATAAACGGCGAAACGGCTGGACCGATTTTCCTGAAATATTCACACCGTCTTTCTGTATGTGTGGAAGGAATTAAAGGATACCATTCATTAAAAAATTTGAAGTGGGCGAACCTTAAAAATAAGAATACAGCTCCTTCCTTGTAATGGACATGTTAAACTCTAAATGAAATAAAAATTGTTGAGGCAAAAAGTGGCAGCTAATTTTTTACACTTTAAAAAGCTACATATATATAGATGACGACAACATAAAAACTAAAGCTTAACTCTGTTAAATTACCATTTGAAATTCTAATAGAATTTGGACATTGAACAAAAATTTCACATTTAAAACACACATTTACATTAGGCTGTCCCGTCTTTGGATGAGAAACATGTTTTTCTAGCTACACTTTCACAAGAGGTATCAAAATTTGCGTAATTTTACACAGATTATGGTAAAAGTAAAAAAATCGAATATGCCATCTTGAGGGCTCTACTTTTGAAAACGTTTTTACAAACCTGAACCGTATGCTTAAAAAAACGAGATACAAACTTTTTTATTGTTATTTTATTGCAATTATGAGCAGAAAGTTAAATATATCGTTTATTTTAATGCTAAAAATAGTTTAAACATTTTCAAAATCTTATTAGCTAATAAAAACTTTATTGCTATATATTATTTAAAACCATTTAGCAAAGATTTATAAAAAAATATTCATACAAATTTGTACTTAAAACTTTTGGTAAACCTTTTTGGAATAAATTCCTATAATTTAAAAATTTAATAAAATCGAAAACCGAAAAATTCGCAAAATTTTAAAATAGAATATATATCTATACTTTCCCTTCTTTAATCAACATAAAATAGTTATGGGAATTTTTGAGCATTTATGCTACTTTTTTTACTTCCAAAGAACTTTTTCATGTAAAAAAATTATAATAATAGTTTGTTCGGAGTTTACCAAAATTTAAGTACTTGCATTCATAATTTCTTTAAAAAAGACCACATATCAGTTCCCAACAACATATATCAATATTATTAATACAAAAAACTATTTTATTCAATAATTAATAGGATATTTTAATAATCAAATATACACCTTAATATTCCATTTTTAATAGATATTAAATGTAGTATTTTTTTCATTCATCATTTGTTTTGTAAAACGCATTTTTCATTTGTCGCCACAAGTCACAGCTGCCCCAATGTACAATGTTCTCTTGTATTCAGTTGCATTTTTTTAAAAAAATATTTTATTCAAGTTACCATACGCAGCCCACAAACTTGTTAGTAAAATAATATACCGTACATGTACGTAGTGTACATTTTGAAAAGTACATAAACGCTACGAGGTAGTGAATGTGTAGAATGATCCGTACCTTATCGTAGTTTTTGCGAACATCATCTCACAAACGTAGTGTACGTTAGTGTTATTTTTCATTCGAAATTATTGTTTTATACCTTATTAGAAAGATAATTTTGTCTAGAAGATTATGATTAATGCAAATGTTTAAAAAACAGTATTTAAATAGGGAATTAGTGAATGTGTAGAATGAGGTAGTGAATGTGTAGAATGATCCGTACCTTATAGGGTTTTTACACTAGCGCACATCTAACATCTACCATCAATTTGCAAAGATGTTAACATCTTCCCATAATACCATGTTCACACGACGGCATTATTCGTCATTCACGCTCTCATTCGTCATTCAACCCCCAATTACGAACTGAATTACATGATTCGCCATGCAAAATTTCAAGTGCGAATTACCTTGTTCGTACGTAATTCAGTTTGAATTACCTTATGAATTACGAACGAATGACTGTCATCTCTAATTTTTATCGATTATTTATGTATCAAAATCAGCTGTCCAAACAAAATAATCAAAAAGATTTTTGTATTAAATAAATAAATATATTAAAAGAAATAAAAAAGTTAAAGCCACGCAGCTCTGCCATTCTTACATCTTTAAAAAATGTTCCTATCTCATTTCGTTCCACCTAACATCTTTCGATTATTTTAGTGTCACCACTAATAAATGGCATTTATATTAAGAAAAAAATGTAAACAAATATTTGTATAATAATGAGGGGACATTTTATTTGTTTGAAATATGCTTGTGAAATTATTCTCTTATTTAATTTTATACTTAGTATAAAAAAGAAAACCAGTCTCAATTCATTTTGTTTTCATAAAAACAATATGATTTTTAATATTTTTGCAATTTTACTGATGGTAGATGTTGCAAGTGTGAACAAATCTTTCAAGTTTTCAACATCTTCCATACGTTTCGCCAAAATGTACGTAAGTGTAAAAACCCTATTATCGTAGTTTTTGCGAACATCATCTCACAAACGTAGGTAATACTTTTTTGAATTTTAAGCACACATAAATGAATACAATGGTTTTTTTCTTATGTATGTGAATAGTGAGAAATAAAAAATGTCCAATGCTCAAAATTGAGAGGCTTTCTCATAATGTTGTTGATTTTTTTATCTCAACTATCTTTTAATGCATTATATGTTAGCTTTTTCTCAGCTAGTTGTGGTTGACTCTTAGATTATTTTCAATGAAGCCAACTGACTATTTTAACATGGGGGTGTCATTGGCAGTAGTCAATTGTCCGACTCTGCAGAACTTTTCAACTAACTTAAAGTCAGCTATGTAATAGTTAACTTAAAGTTAGCAATTAACTAACTTAAAATTGGTTATTCAAAGGTTAGCTTAAAGTTGGCTAATTTGTATGTAACTTAAAGTTAGTTATTTAAAACTTTAAGTTGACTAATTTTTAGCTAACTTAAATTATCTGCAATTCTTATGAGAAGCAGACGTGTTTTTTATTCGATCCGCGATTTAAGTGGTTTCAGTGAAAATTTAAATAAAAAGGAAAAATTTTGCGATTGGACGCAAAAAAAATAAATATTTCTCTAAGTGTTTAATATAAACAAACAAATTAAAAAAATATACAATAAGGGTACTCATTTAAACGCTTAAGTTTCCTATTTGTGCAAATGTGCAAAATTTGCGCGACGTGTTTCATGAACTCACCTTTTCAATTTTTTTCAGAAAATTTATATTTCATAAAAATGTCAAATAAAAATAAATTCAACAAAAGCTTTTAAAAAAATTTTTTCAAATTGCATACATTTTAATTTGAAAAATCTTGAATGAAAGTTAAATCTTTGGAACAAATGGTGGTATACATAGTTTGGAAGATTTTGTTTATATTCTATCTGTTGGTTAATGTTTTCAGACACAATGCCATTTAATCCAATCATTCTGTTCCAAAGTTACACAATTTTCACATGCACAAAATTTTTATATTTTTTGATTTTTATTTCTTATAAATAAAAATAAACAAAAGCAGCTGATTCATCAAATGCACAATAAATTCAAGTTTGCGAGTCTAAATTGACGCGCAAACTTATCGGAGTTGTGCAAACGAATTTCCATACATTTTTTGACAGCTCATTTGCGAGAGTGTAAAAATGCACAGATTGCACAGTTTGCGAGACATATAAGCGTTTACATGAGGACCCTTAATATAACAAAAAAAAATAGAAATTGGTTTAAAAGTGCTTTGTTTATTTTATTTTTTCAAATTTCGTTAAATTACTGTGAGCATATGAACTCTCATAATGAGAGTAGACTCAGTTTAAACGGCAGAAATTCCTACATATTTTTGAACGGGGAGGGTAAAATAGAAGTGCTAACAAAAATATAAGAGATCCAGACTTTAACAAAAATTATTTAACCGCCAAACCGATTGAGAGAGCGCGCTCTTGTTTCCCCGTGATACAAATACATGAGAACAATATTGCACACACATCATCACCTAATAATGCTTGTTTAGAACAAAGCATAAAAGAAAATAAAAAGTGTTCTGGTACAACAACAAATACTGTAGTAGATATAACAGAGTCAAGCTTATGATAATCCACTAACAACACCTAGTGAGAGTTTTAATGTATTTAACACTGTAAATACCGTGATGGAAGATAATGGTACATCAAGGGGTGCTATACCTAAGGTCGGAAATAAGATAAGTAAAACTAAATCTCCAGTTCAAACAGGTATGCTTAGATATATAAGAATTAATAAACGAAATTTAAGTCCCCAGAAAAGTCTGCCTTCTGAGAAAAATCAAAAAATTACTGATAACCCCTTGAAAAGTAACCGTTTTGTTCTCTTGAGTGAGGAAGATTCTAATCATCAAAAAAATTATGATAAATCCATCCGTAAACCGTTAAATCCACCACCAATATTCCTTCGTGAAACTAGCTCTAATAGCTTAGTGAAATCATTTATTGAACTCATTGGAAAAAATAATTTTCATATTGTTGCAATAAGAAAAGGAAGTGTGCAAGAGACAAAAATAGTTGAGGATTGTTATAGAAAAATCTCTCAACACCTAAATGACAGTAAGAAAAACTTTTATACATATCAACTTAAGAGTTGCAAGGGCTTGATAGTAGTCATAAAAGGTATAGAGTCCAGTGTTGATACAAACGAAATCAAGGAGGCCCTGGAAGAATTGGGCTATCAGATAAAGAATGTAGTCAATATATTTAATAGAGACAAGGTTCCTCAGCGTAATCGTCCAGTTCAGTGTAGTAATTGTCAGGAATTTGGACATACACGTAATTATTGTACCCTACGCACAGTATGTGTTGCATGCGGAGGCCTGCACTCTTCGTCACAATGTGATATAGTTGAGAATGGTCTCAGTAGGAAATGTGGTAACCCACCGCAGTTAGGTGGAGATCATTCCGCAAATTATCGCGGATGCCCGGTCTACAAGGAGTTACTAAAAAGATTAAGAGAGAGGCAAAAGCTGTTGAGAGGTGAAATAGTTGAATCAACACCTACAAATTCGGTATCTACATCTAGACCACTAAGCTCTGGAGTATCACAGAAAAATGGCCAGAAAGCTACAATTAATGCTGGAGCCAGCTCATACGCCAGTATTTTAAAAACGGGTTATCAAAAGCCAAAAGTCCCCCAAAATTTGGGAGGGTTGGAAAACCTTATGCAAACACTTACTGAGAATATTTCCTCTCTTAATCAAAATATGTCAGTCTTGCTTAAGCCGTTGTTAATTTGAGACACAATCTCGGCAGTTCTTTTTCTAGTATTTAAAATTCAAAAGAAAAAATAAAAATTATAAAAAAACACAAACAATTACATTTCATAAAATTACCAATAACAACTGTGTAAAGTGTATAAACAACGATCAACAAGCAAGATCAAGCGTACACGTAAAAGTGATGATGTTGACGCATCATGCGTAAACACAATGCCTAAAAAAATTAAACCCAATAACAATGTGCCTAATGTAAGCACTAACAATTATTTTTCGCCGTTACAAACCATCGATGATGACAAAATCGATGATGAAGTTATCATTATAAAAACAACAAAAGAAACAATTCCCCCAATAACAATTTAAAAGTGCAAAATCGAAGAAATTCATGAAATATGCAAATCAAAAAATATAACTGATTATGCGATTAGAAAAATATCAATTGGACTAAAATTATTTTGTAAAAATAAAGAAGATTTTGAAAAAGTTTGCAATGTTATGAATTTTTTACATATGCAACAAAATATGAATTTTTTACATATGCAACAAAAAACGATAAACCCTATAAGGCTCTTATCTTTGGTATGGATAAATATGATCCCAATATTATTAAAAAAAAAACTTACAGATTTAGGTCTAAAATGTTTGGATGTTAAACTAGTTATTAAAAAAAGTTCCTATAATAGCGAATATTGTATATATGTTGCTTATTTTCATAGAAAGACTATTACTTTAAAAGAGTTAAGACAAAATAACTCCGTAATCGATTATGTTAAAGTGCGATGGGAATTTCAACAGCAGAACAAATCGAAGATAACACAATGCTACAACTGCCAAATGTTTGGCCACGGCTCAAGTAGATGTAAAGTCAAAACCTTTTGTGCGAACTGTGCAGGTCATCACAAAACAGCAGACTGTAAGGAATCTTCTGTTAAATGTGCTAATTGTAATGGAGCTCATAAGTCGTTTTCTAATGATTGTCCCAGTAAGGTGAACTATATACAACTAAGGCAACGTGCACAACCAACTCCCCGACGTTCTGTCAACAACAATTTTGCAAATCCAAATTCCAGCAATTACAACAGAAGTTTTCCAAACGCCTTAAGGCAAAATGCTCCTACCAATTCAAATATATGGCAATCAACAAACAACAACTCATCTAACAGTAACAATGATGTCCCTTTTACAACTGAGGAAATAAAAAATCTTACAATAGAACTGATTATTAATCTTCAAAATTGCTAAACTAAGGTTGATCAATTTGAGGTGATAACTAACATCGCTTGTAAGTTTCTTTCATAATGGATAATTGTTTCGGCTCTGGAACACTCTAGGTGCCAAATCCCTCCAAAAAGTAATACGCCTATTTCAAATTCGGATATTGAAAGACTTCTTATCGAAAAGAGAAGACTCAGAAGAGAATGGCAACATAATAGATCACCTGCTGCAAAGCAGTACGAAAACTGAAAAGAGCCTTTCATTTAGAAGAGGATCGCATAAACGAAAATTATATTAGAAGTTTGACGAGTACAAAATACACAAATTTCTCTCTTTGGAAGGCAACGAGGAACATTAAGCCACCGGTAGAGGCACAAAGCGCTTTAAGAAAAGCTGACGGAACCTGGGCACGAAGTGCTATAGAAAAAGCCTCAGTATTTGCTGAACATTTAAGTGAAGTATTTCAACCCTACTCCACGGTAAATGAGTTTGAACTAGAAGAACTGCCAGCTTCAACAATGGCTAATGCAGCCCAATTCGATATTAGTCCTGAGGATGTTAATAGAGTAATTAAAAATAAATTAGACTTGAAAAAATCACCGGGATATGATTTAATAACTCAATCAATGATTAAGAACCTACCAAATGTGGCAATAATTGTGCTATCTATATTGTTTAATGCGATCTTGAAACTAGGAATTTATCCAAAAAATTGGAAAATTTCTCAAATAATAATGATACCTAAACCGGGTAAAGATTTATCCCTGCCATCTTCTTATAGTCCTATTAGCCTACTCCCTTGTTTGTCGAAGCTATTCGAGAAAATATTCCAGGAAAAGATAATACCTTTTTTGAATGATGGAAACATTATCCCAGTACACCAATTTGGTTTCCGTGAACATCATGGCACCATTGAACAGGTCAATCGTTTAACTGGAGAGATTAGAAAATCTTTTGAATTAAAGAAATATTGTTCTGCCGTCTTTTTAGACGTTGCTCAGGCTTTTGACAAGGTATGGCATAAAGGTCTAGTACATAAAATCAAATGTTTACTACCACTATGTACTCATAAATACCTGGAGTCTTATTTATCGAATAGACTTTTCAGAGTTAAGTTTAGTACTCTGTTCATATTTGCGAAAAATTATGGTTTTTTCATGCGAAAAATTTTACATGCTGTTTGACAGATAGCTGTCCGTGCGAAAGAAGTGCAGCGTATGTTATTTCGTGTGGAAAAATAAGGTTACCAGATGTATTTCACATGTTTTCCACAATAAAAACAGAGTACTGCTTTTGCGAAATTATTTCGCATATATTTCATTCCAACTATTTTATATGTAGTTTGACAGCATTTCGCACGAAATTTTGAACAGAGTACCTAGCTTTAAGTACAATGATTATGTGACGAGAGAATACAAGATTGGAGCTGGCGTTCCACAGGGAAGTGTACTAGGACCTACGCTATATTTCAACATTTGCTGATGATACTGCCATTATTAGCTCAGACGAAAACCCACTCATGGCATCTAGTCAACTACAGAATTACCTCGTACGTGTGGAGTCATGGTTGAAAAGTAAACATGTTACGTTCGCTCTAAGGAGAGGAAATTGCTCACCTGTCACACTCAACAACGTTAATATACCGCAGTCTGATTATGTCACCTACCTTGGTATTCATCTAGATAGACGGCTTACTTGGCGCCGACACATAGAAACCAAGAGACTTCACATGAAGTTAAAAGCCTCTAGCTTTCATTGGTTAATCAGTGACCAATCAAAATTAAGCCTTGAATATAAAGTCATCCTGTATAAGACCGTTTTAAAACCAATTTGGACATATTGAATTCAATTATGGGGAATGGCGAGCAACACCAGTATTGATCTTATACAGAGGGCACAATCTAAAATTCTTAGGACCATGACGGGAGCACCATGGTACATAAGAAATGAAAACATCCACAGAGACCTAGGAGTGACATTGGTAAAGGAAGAGTTCAAGAAAGTTCGTGAGAAATATATTGTGAAGCTGCGAAACCATCCCAATACGCTTGCAAGACAACTTGTGCAGACCCAAACCCGATCCAGGCTCCGTAGAGCAGATCTACCACCCCGCAAAAATGAGTGACAATTTACCATTATGGCTCTCTTGTTGAAGAGCAAATAGTATTAATTTTAGTTATAAGATTTAAATACTTATTGTAAGGTCGATAACAGACAGATTCAATAAATCAATAAAGCGTTAAAAAAAAAACTTAAAGTTAGTTATTTAACTTAAAGTTTGCTAATTTTAGTTATTTATAGAAGAATTATAGTTTTATTAGCAATAAGTCCACTTTTGAATTAAACTGTTAGTAAATTACCTGAAAGTATGATTTACCTTTTTGAAAAATTATAATATTGAACCCATTTTAATTTTTTAAATTTTATTTATTTAATTTAGATAAAAAGCATAAAAACAAAAAAATATATATATTCTTATAAAAAAAAACAAAACAATTAAGTAATTCATTAATTAAAATCATTTAAAAAGCTAGACATGCTGCTTGGTTTACTTTTTCCAATATACATATATTCCAATGGGAAATACGGAAATATTGAGGATGTTAACAATTTTTGCCAAAATCGGCCACAACTGGGTTCTGGAGCTCTTAAATAATGGTAATCCATCCATATTTAAATCAATTGTAATTTTTTGGCAATCGAGTATGGCACTTAAACATCTCATTATTTGTTTAATAAATGAATTGGCACTTAAAGGCATATCCAAGTTTTCTTCGACTAAAATTTTCAATGGTTCTTCGAAACACCTTCGTGATGGCCTATTTTTAAAATACCATTCCCCAATTTTTTCATTAAAAGTCTTTTTTTCTTCAAATTGATCATTGGAACTACTGATATTAATAATGTTTTCGACACTTTCTCCATCTTGAAAAGTATATTTGGATAAGAAAGGGGTTTTCAATTGTTCTGATCTATTTTTTTTTAATTTATTTAAACATTTATTTTTTTCTATCTTAAAAAGTCTTTTATTGGTACCACTCATTTTAAAAAATATATAAATTCTTATAACCACGATATCACTTAAAATCACGCACTGGACTGATTTTAATTTCATAATATAACACAAAATTGCAAATAGTAAAAATAGAGAATAAAAAAACTAACGGTTTCATTTTGAATAAATTCTGCATAACATTGCAATTAGCTTATAGTTAATCTAAAAATAGTTCACAAAATGTGCAATTGTAAAAACAATTTTATCAACAAAAAGCAAAAATGTTTAAAAGTTTGGGGAAATTCTGCATAACATTGTAGTTAGTTTATAATTAGTCAAAAAAAAAAATCATCAAAAGTCTGATCTTGTAAAAGAGAGAGAACAAATCTTACAAACAACAAGCTCTCAACAATAAATACACGTTTTGTATTTGGGGGAGTTCTGCATAACATTGTAGTTAGCTTATAGTTAGTCTAAAATAGATATCTAATAGTGTGTTATTTTCGTAGTCGAACACCAAATTTTTCGGCAGTGCTGCATTATATTGCAGTCAGCTTATAGTTAGTCTACAAAAGTTAACTAAAAGTGGATGATTTTAGTAGTGGACTAAAAAATTGCTTGCAGTGTAATTAATGAAAAAAATAAAAAAATGCAAAAATAAAACGGCCCTTTTTACATGTTCCACATTTGGATGCGTGTAACTTTTTATAGGGACGAGATAACTGTTAGCAAGTTGTTTTTATTTTATTTACAATTTTATCGCGAATATAGCTGATTTAAAACAAATTCGACCCTCCGCACAGTGGTCCAAATGCCGGAAAAAAGTCTTTTGAAAAGCCGTATCGACATAAAATTTTATACGTTTATACATTTCATCAGTATAAACAATCTAAGAAAAAAAAAATTTTTGGGCATGAATGTGTGTTTTTGTATGTATATTTTTTCTTTGTGGGTTTGTTTGAAGTCTATAAACGGCGAAACGGCTGGACCGATTTTCCTGAAATATTCACACCGTCTTTCTGTATGTGTGGAAGGAATTAAAGGATACCATTCATTAAAAAATTTGAAGTGGGCGAACCTTAAAAATAAGAATACAGCTCCTTCCTTGTAATGGACATGTTAAACTCTAAATGAAATAAAAATTGTTGAGGCAAAAAGTGGCAGCTAATTTTTTACACTTTAAAAAGCTACATATATATAGATGACGACAACATAAAAACTAAATCTTAACTCTGTTAAATTACCATTTGAAATTCTAATAGAATTTGGACATTGAACAAAAATTTCACATTTAAAACACACATTTACATTAGGCTGTCCCGTCTTTGGATGAGAAACATGTTTTTCTAGCTACACTTTCACAAGAGGTATCAAAATTTGCGTAATTTTACACAGATTATGGTAAAAGTAAAAAAATCGAATATGCCATCTTGAGGGCTCTACTTTTGAAAACGTTTTTACAAACCTGAACCGTATGCTTAAAAAAACGAGATACAAACTTTTTTATTGTTATTTTATTGCAATTAATGTACAATAAAATAAAACTTATAATAAATGACTAACCGTAATAATTGGTATATAATTTGAAAGTGAATGTTTTGGGTCAGGAACAATTTTTTTCCGGAATTTTTTTTTTAAAAAAATTCGTTATAACCGGTGTACTTTATAAACGAACTCCAATGTATCGATCAAATTTGTAGTGTCGTTTTTATATATAGTCGTGGCATATTTATAATATGTGTCGAATTTAAGGATAGCGAAATATAATCATGAAAATAACTACTTTTCAAAACTTTGAAGATCGGTAGAGTCCTAAAGATATAGTTTCATTTTTAAAATCATTTTGGTAATCTACGATCAATTACGCAAATTTTAGGAGGTCTTGCGTTAGCGAAATCAAAAAAAATCTCGGGACAACCTAATGTACATAATTAAATGTTTTTCTAAACAGAACATATTTTATGAAAAATTTAAACAGTGATTTTTACTCTTATTTTTTTTTAATTGTTCTTATTATTTTTTGACGACAATTTCACTTGCACTGTTAAATGTCGCTTGAGATATTAATTTTTTAACAAAGTAACAATTACTTGTTTTTGAAGCAATGTATCAATGCTAGTTTAGCTCTTTAAAGAAAAAAAGATGCCGTTATGTACTATGGACACTTGTCAACATATTAATATACAAAAAATTTGCTTTTGAAACATTTAAAAAAATTATTTTTTTTTCGGCTAGATTGAGCATTTGGACCACTGTGCTCCGTAGGCCCGCCATGTCTAAAAAACCAAAAAAAGATCGGGCAAAATTAAAAAAAATAAATAAATAAACCCAAATATCTCTTCAACTAAAAGAGATAACCTACATGTGTAAGCGTATTTAAAATTTCAGCTCATTGGGATCGTAAATGGATTTTTGGCGAATATGAGACACGAGGTGACCAACTTTGAGGGGCACACACTGGCCCCCAACTGAAAGTCAACTCGAAAACACATCAGCTCCAAGCATATGAAATTTCGTAACAATATATGTATTAGTTTGCGAGATACAGAATTATTTCCAAAAAAAAATCGTTTCTAAATCTCTGTTCTACAATGCATTTTTTTCCCCATACATCTTCCAACTGAGACCAATGACAATGTAGATGCGACTAATCCAAAGCCTGTATTCAGTTTCCACTTAAATTTAAACAGCGATGGCCTAGGCCGTCATATGGGTCCAACTCTACCGACAATGTAAGCAAAGGTCGGATGGGTCCAACTCCACTGACTTTTTTTAATCGTCTTAAATTTCTTTTACTGAAGCCTAAAAGAAATTTTAATATAAAAAACACACAACAACACTTACTATTTTTAATTTGTATTTATTTATTTTATTTAATTAATTATTTATTTTTAATGCCACAATCACGGTTAAACCACTTGTACTTTCAAAAACTTACAATATGAAATTTTACTTTGAAAGAATAGAAAAAAACAAAGAAACAACAAAAAATAAATAACGGGACACGGCTGAACCAAAACAAACAACAAAACTATATTAACAATATGATACTACATTACATAGCCATCCAATTCAGATGCAAGTACGATAACAACATTTTATTCGATTTTGTCTTTTTCTTTAATTCTATGTATTTCATTTTACAATAGAATAGCAATAGGACTCATCTCAATCGGATGCTAGTTGTATACTCTTAACCAATTTTATTTTATGTTTTCCTATTGACATAATAGTATACATTTGGATGTGTTTTAAATTGTAATAACCTGCGGACTGCTGGGTAACTGTTTATTGTTGGAGTTTTGTTTAAGCTTTGATATTTGTACAAATAAAGCTTGAGTGTCTGTAATTCTCATTCACTCTATAGCTTGATTTGTATAATATCTTAAGTTTTTCTAAAGCCTTTTGGGAAAAGGTTTCTTGATGATCTGGCCTAAAGAACCAGTGAAATGCGCATAGGAACTAGCTTATCTCCCAACAATAAATGTCAGTGAATTTATCAATAATTGGGAAATTTAGCACAATTCTTACTATAAAATTAAAATTGTTTTTTCATGAACATGAGTGACAAATGAATGAATATTTGGTACTCAGCTTTTTTGTAAAAAAAAACAAAATACACAATGCAATGAAACCAATACACATCCAAACATACGTTTTGTTGCTTTTTTGTCAAAGCATGCAATAAATTGTATTTTTTTGATGAAATTTTCAGAGGTTGTCTAGGATTTTTGCTCATATCTCCGTTATTTATGGACGGATTTTGCTGATTTTAAGCAAAAGCATGCCTGACAGAATTATTGAAGATTTGGATCCCGAAGATATCTGGGGTCTTCAGAAAATTGATTTCAACTAACAGACAGACAGACGGACATGGCTTAATCGACTCCGCTATCTATAAGGATTCAGAGGGTCGGGTTTAGAGGGTCGGCAAATTATATTGTGGAAATTATAAACGGAATGACAAACTTATATATACCCTTCTCACGAAGGTGATGGGTATAGAAATGGTATAAAAAATGTATAGTAATTCATAAAATGAGAACGGGTAGGCCGATTTCTATAACATTTTTTGCCATTTGTTCGTATTTTCGAGGAGAAATTTTTTTTTTTTTGAAAATCCCTCCGGAAAAGTCGGAAAAATCGAGTTTTTGTATGAAATTTTGGTCAATTTTAAAAATGATACTATTTCTTCGTTTGTGTTCCGATTTCAAAAAAATTACATACATATATAGAATCTTCTTCTCTTCTCATTGAGCACTACATAAAACCTCGTCGTAGCTACAAATTATCTCTTATAGCTTAGGAGATATCCGCATTTGAAAATTAAATTTTCAACATTTTTACTCCAGTTTTTTGATGACCGCGGTTCCAAATATTTACCGATTTTCTCCATTTTTCTTTTATAGGATTAACTACAGATGTATATATCAAATAAAGGAAGAATTGTTTAAAAACCATGACTGAGTCCAAAGTTATATGCATTTGAATTAAAAAAAATTAAAAAGGCGATTTTTCGCTATTTTTTTGAGGAAAAAAGTACTTTTATTCCTTTTCAGTTATCTGAAAAATTTCTAAGAGTATGTATAATGAATTTATGCTTTTTGAAAAGCTAAATTAACGTCAAAAAATTTATAATTTTTGATACCCAGGGGACCAAGTCCATTCAAAAAACGCCTATTTTTATGTAAAATTCAACTTTAGGGCAAAAATTCTCAAATCGCATAGTCAATATTAAAATATAGTAACCCATTTTAGATGGCCCAATATGTTCTTAATTATTTTGTAAAGGGTTCCGATAACCCCGCCCCTGGTGTGGATATTATAGCCAAAAAACGAAAATATCCCATTTTTGGAATAAGAAAATCTATACAAGTTTAAAATTTCATTAAAAAATATTCATAAATAAAAATTTTATTATAATTTGAAAAATTTGTATCTATGCAAAAACTCAATAAAAAGCATTTTTTGTCATATTTTTCAAAAAAGTATTCCATGAATTTTTTAATTGTCAAAAGTTATATACATTTTTGAAAAGTAGACAAAATCCTCTATCCATTGATATATAACTTGTCTACCTTATGTTTTTTACTTATATTCGCATATAATTTACGGTTTTTGTAGTGCTCAATGAGAAGATTCTATATATGTAATATTTTTGAAATCGAAACACAAACGAAGAAATAACATCATTTTTAAAATTGACCTTACCCGAGGTGTCCTACTTTGGGGACCCTTGGCCCAGCTCCTGGTGGGCTCATGAGGCCCAGATTCAAAACTTAAAAACGACAACACTTCCCCTTTGAGCATGTGAAATTTCATTCAAATCGAAGTAAGGGTTTAGAAGTTACAGATTTATTTCCCTCTTTTTTTTCTCATACCACTGTGCGTTGCTACGATGGAAAAAAACTTGGAAAACGACCTAGCGTGGGTTATAGGGCTTGCTGAGTACATCACAAATTGTGTCGAAAAATTTCCGAAACACCCTCAAATTCCGAAGTCATTCTGAAAAAAACATTTTTAGTGATGTTCGTCAACTTATCGATCTGTAACTCAGTCAGTTTTTGTACGACTTTAAATTTTTTAACGTGTTTGGGAAGAAAACTGATTACGCTTTAAAACGACGTGTATTTTTTGATACATTTGTAAGTTATAAGTATTGTTTTTGTTAAGAATATCTAAATTTTTTTTATTTATTTCGCTTTTCATTGATCTTTTTGATATGGACGCTTATAAAACTTTATACCAATGTATAAAGGAATTTTAGTTCTTAACAAAACATGGTTTTAATTATTTAAATCGGATGAAAATTGTAAAAGTTATTCAACTTTTCATTAACATCTATTTTAGTATCTTAAACTATACAAAAAAAAAAACAAGAGAATATTCGGCCGTGCCGAATCTTAAATACTCTCCACTTAAATATGATGATATAACAATTGAAATAATATAACAATTGTAGAAAGTAATTTATAATCGAAATAAATTCAGATTCTTACCATTTTCAACTTCAATTCCTATTATAAAGTATGAAATTTAACAATTTATATACTTAATAATTGATTGACATTACGCGTATGGCTCAACATTTTTCCTTATTATTAAAAGGGTATACAAATATATTTAGACAACGTTCAAGAGATTTCTATGTATTTTAATTGAATTTCATCTTTACAATAGTTTTATGAGTATTATAGTTATTATCGCAAGTGGAACTTATATGGGTGCTGTGGCCAATTATGGACCGACATACAAAAAATTCCAAATTGATTTTTGGATACAAATTACTAATCTGTGTATTATTTTCGTTCAATATATGGGAGTTATGACCTATTGTGGGCCTATCGCCATATAATATTGTAACGTAATTTCTTAGTATTTGAGTGGACCTCATATGGGAGCTATGGCGAATTATGGACCGATATTTAAAAGATCTTGTAGTATGATTTTTGGATACAAATTGCAGATTGGTGTAAAATTTTGGTTCAGTTCAATATTTTTTTGGATATTTGTGTAGGTTAATGTGTTTTCCGGTTCTTAGGCTCCATCTATGACCAATTGTGGGCCGATCATCATAAAATTTGGTACAGCAATTTTTATAAATGTTGACATTTTTTGTTTCGAATTTGAACTTGACAACTGTATTTTTAAGAAATTGATAAGAATTTTAGAGATTTTCAGTAGTGGACCTATGGTCATATATGGACCGATATTCACAAAATCCAGTAGTAAGATAACTGGATACAAATTACTGGTCTGTGTATAATTTTGTATTGATATCGATATGTTTTAGATATTTATTAAGGTTAATATCTTTTTCGGAAACGGTCCTTATATGAGAGCTATGACCAATTATGGGCCAATCTTCATAAAATTCGGTTCAGTGATTTTTATGTATATTTATAAGAGATTTATGAGTACTTAACTGATTTTCGGAAGTGGATCTTATATGGGAGCTATGGTCAAATATGGACCGATATCCACAAAATCCTATAGTATGATTTTCAAATATAAATTACGGATCTGTGTAAAATTTTTTTTTGATATTGATATTTTTTAAATATTTATGCCGATTAATGTGTTTTTCGGAAATGGTCATTATATGGGAACTATAAAAAATTATAGGCCGATCTTCATAGAATTTGGTGCTGCTGTTTTGGTATACATGTGGATTATTTATATTCAATTTCAACTTGATAGCGATATTTATGCTTATTTAAGTGATATTCGGAAGTGTACTTTATATGGGGGCTATGGTCAAATATTGGCCGATCCACGAAAAATTTGGTAATGTATTTTTTTTTACTACGAAACTTATTTTTGCTGAATTTTCTATGACGGGAAGAAATTTGTATGGGGACTAGGAGAAATCATGGACCGATTCTTATAATTTTCACCAGAGTTACTCCTTTTATCATAAAAGTAACGAGTGCTAAATTTTATGGTATTAGCTGCAATATATTTACACCAATGACCAAAACTATTTTAAAATGATACATTTTTTTTGATGATGTCCCACATTTTGATTCATAACTTTGGTTCTACTGTACCGATTTCGCTGATTTTCAATACCAAACTGCTTAGCACAATAATAAACATTTGTTTTTCAATTCTGCTAAGTTTGTTTGCGTATTTTGGACGTGAGCGTGTTTTACACAGACGGACAGGCGGACATAGCTCAATCGACTTAGAATTTCATAAGGATCAATAATATATATATACTTTGTTGGGTCTAGAATGAATATTTCTCAATGTTACACACGGAATGACAAACTTATATATACCCTCATTCACCACTTATGGTGGTGGAGGGTATAAAAAGATTCGTACAATCTTTAATTTACAAGGTAAATTTTTTCGATTTTTTTTAGAAAAAGTTCAATAACTTTTGCAAATATAAACCGATGTTAACAATTAATGTCTAATTTTTTGTCTATATGAAACTGTCTTTAAAACACTGTCCAAAAAAAATAGGTTTTCATAGAAAAAAATTAAAATAGCTATTGTTGAATTTGAAAAATTACTAAAAAAAATAAAAATTAAACCGAAACTTTTTATCAAAACTTAGACAATTTGTTAGAAAACGCATTTTATGTATACATTTTGTGAAAGCTCAATTCTTTGCCTATACATAATTGTTTAAAATTTTTAAATCGATATAAAAATGTGTGAGTTAAAGGTACTAAAGTACTACGACCTACCATTAAACTGTTTTTTAAAAATTTTGAGGGTGTTTCAAAATCTTTGAAAACAGTTTTAGTATGTCCTCATCTAGTCCTACAACCCCCACTAGATCGCTTTTCAAGTTCTGACAAAAAGTGTTATTTTATAGCAGAGTGTAATGGCTTTCCAAATCAAACAATAGAAAGTTCTTAGTGTAAATCATGGAAAATTGCGGAAAATGCGAAATGTTGTATTATTACTCTAATGTTTGTCTGAAGGCTTAAAATTGGGGCGAGGCAAAGTTCGCCGGGTCCGCTAGTTTATTATAAATTTTTGTTTTCCATACATATTGAAATATTTTTTAACTTCAATGACAAGTGTTTTTGTTATAAACCAAATTTTTTTCACAAAATTAAATAATATGTATTTAAGTTATTAAAGGAATTTTAAAAACCAGTTACAAGCAACTATTTAAAATTGATGTCACTCGTAAATTTTTAAAATCCTTTTTTAATACATTAAAATTTGTCCCGCGTTTTTGAAATATGAAACAGGCAATCCTAGTTTATAACCTTAGATCAATTAGATTATATTGTTACGTTTTAACCTTTTTTTTTAAAGGAAATAAACCAAACGTTTTGGTTTATTTCCTTTAAATAAACCGGATACTTTTGATTGCAAATAAAAGCCGTTTAGTAGTTTGAAAATTGTAACAACTCTTTACTTCTTTAAAATGTACAACAACAGAATTAAATAGCCACTCAATGTTTTTTATACACGTTTATAAATTCTCAGAAATACAGACACAATTTATAATGTACAGGAATTTACTTGAAAAACACAACACACTTTAAGGCACTTAGTTGATGTTTATTCGAAAAGCGTCTCTGATAAACTGACTCACGACTGCAACCTCTGCCACTATTTATAACACTGCCATCTGCACTCTAGATTGCTCTTTAACTGTCAAAGTTCGAATATTCTAGCTCATACGCCATCTGTGGTGTACTTTCTACAATGTTCTTTAACTGAATATTCGAATTCAAACAGCGTTGCCAACTTACGATCAATGGTCAACTGAAAGCTTTTATTTAATAATGCCCACAGATATGTTACAGTTTGCTATTACAGCAATGTTATTTAAAAGCATTATGCTACTTTTAAATCATCCCTTAAAATCGTTATATTTGAATTCAAGTACAATTTCGTAACAATTTATTATTATTTACAATTTTAATTTATAAAATAATTAATATCAATAATTTATTTTCAGAACTAGCAAAATTCGTAGCCGTGCAGCCCTCCAACACAATATGTTGTTTGGCGAAAAGAAATAGCTAAATGTGGAATACAAAATAAATACAAAAAAATACGTACTTATGTAAAAAGAAGTATAATATTAGAATTATGTGATAATTTCAAAATAACCAATTTAAATACAGAACAATAAAATGAATAAACAATTATTTAACCAAGTTTTGTTATTTATTTATTTGTATTTTTCCTTTACATTACGCCTGGAAACTACAATAAGCATAAAGCCGATCAAGTATAAAGTAGGAATATGAATATATATATCATATTCGCAACTATAAATATTGCGCTGTACCAAAGAATAGAAATCATATAGAAGGCGCATGTGAACGAAACCCAAAATATTTTTGAAAAGAAAAATCATGATGGTGGGGAGAAGACAAAAGGGAAAGAAGCACAAACAAAGAGCATAACAATGCACCAGCAGTTAAGCAACTAGTCAATGTATCTGTTAAATGAAATCTTTGATTTCATGTATTTTTTATGGTTTTTTATGAAATTTTGTAATATTATATACAGTAGCGAGCATAAAAAATGCAACGCCATGCAATGTGATTTTTAAATTTTGAAAAAAATAAAAAATTGCAAAAAAAAATATAACAATGTTGCATTACCATCGTTTACTATTAATTCAAACAAATTTAAGGACATTAAAATTAAAAAGGATAAACATTTTATCAATAAACGCAATAAAAAACGCCGTTATAAACATTTAGATATAATTAAGAATTGTGTTATGATTAGAGCGCCGAAATAATTTTGATGGCTAGTTTTGAATTGGATTTTATTGAAATAAAACTAAACTGTTAGACATTGAAGTAATCAAAGCTGTGTTACCTGGTCCATGGAAGGTGACATCATATATTTGATGCTACCCAAACGAACACATGTTGACATTTATGACTATCGTAACCTCCAAAAGATAATTTAATGATGCAAATATAATAAGGAGAAACCAATTCAATAAACAATATATTATTTACAATAATAAATTAATTCGAAGCAGGTCCTTTATGCTTAAAATAGTGCAGTCGTATGATATGGAAGGTCAATTAACGTAATTTTGATTTAATCGTGTCTGATAGTTTCAATTTGTTACTAAGGCCGTCGGTCACAGATATTCCCTTAAATATTAAATTAAAATAGTAAAAAATTGCGATAGTTTAGTAATCACGTAAGCTAAATATAGGATTCTATGAAATAGGAACAGTGTCAAATTTCATAATATTTACAGTTGTCTTTCGCTGTTTTGGAATTCGTTTACTTACCAAAATAAATGAATATTTGAATATGATTTCATTATTTGTAATTCTTAAAGACCACATGATGTCATATGATTGTGAAAATATTATTTTAGCATTAAATTTAAGCACCCTTCTAACATCAACTTGTCATATCCTTTTGATCTTCAGCTCTTACACACTCAGTTTTAAGCACACCACCACAATTATTTGATTTGCTTTTCATAGAGAATATCCGCAAGATTTTAAATTGGTAAAGTAATAAATAAAAATTCTTAAAATTTTCTTGGTTTTCGAAAAATTCACCATATTGAACAGAAAATGCATCATTCGTGATTTCTGTTGTCCTTTGTAGATTTCATATCCTTGAATTTATTAGTATTAACAGTAAATTACTGTATTGTAACAATATTATAGTTTTTAGCAATTTTTTATAATTATTTTTTTCAAAATTTTAAAAATTAAGTAAATTTCCGTAAAGTTGCATTTTTTTTGCTCGGACAATTTAACCACTGTTTTTACTAAACATTTTATAATTATCCTTACGTAAAAAAATATTGGACAAAATGTCATATAATAATTGCCTATAATCAATAAGAATATAAAAACCGCAAATGTGGACAATTGGATACCTTTTTGAGCAAAATCAGTGCTGTTGAAAATCACTTTGCATAGCGTTGCATTTTTTATGCTCGCTACAGTATTTAGTGTATTTTTAAATTTTTGAATTGTATAAATTTATACGTTTATACTTGTGGTTGCTAATTGCTAATTTTCTTTTGACTTATTTTCTAATGAATGAAGAAGAATTAGCATAAATACAATACATACATACACTTTTTTTTAATTCGTTTTTTAACAGTCATCGAGCAAGGATTTAATTTTTTTATAACCCGCGTATTTAGATAATTTGCAACCAACAAGTACAGGCAAATCCCGGTGTAACGAATCTCACTTTAACGAAAATCCGATTTAATGCACGGTCAAATTCGTAATGAACGTTTCAAAAATTGTATGCTCAATATAACGAATGGTGAGAAAAAAACAAAATCAAACAAACGACTAAATTTTTAACATTGACAACCTTATATAGCCAACATTTCGAAAATTGTCACCTCAATATAACGAACTGAAAGTATAAAAAACAAAAGTAGTAAAGAATGTAAAAATAAGAAAATAAGTCGTTACAGTACCGTTTTCAATGGTTACTCACTTTAATAGGTGTTGTTATTTTATTGTGGTTTTAATTGCTTGTTTCACAATATCGAGTGAAAGAATTCGTTCGCATTCTAAGCGAAAGAAAACTGATTCGTTTACATAAACATGAAGTTAAGGAATCCAGAATCAAATTTCTTCCGCTTAGAATGCAAACGAAATTTTTCACTCGATATTGTGAAACAGGCTATAATTATTCAAGTGCATAAAAATAAAAAAAAATAAAAAAAATTCAAGTGTTCAAGTGAATTAAATATGGGAAACCGTAGAAGAATTTTTTCGAAACAAAAAGTAAAAGTTTTAGATGAATGAATTATGGAATAACAAAATTCTCAACATGTATTTTGAAGAAAATAAAAACAAACATTTTATCGTGACTAATGGTGTTTTCTTTTCTGGCATAAATGCTGCATTTATTCTGCCTTTTACCCTTCTTTGTGTTGTTTTCTGAAAAAATGTAGTTTGGTCGTGTTCTTTTCTAATAATGTTACCCTAAAACCCTGAATATATGCTACAAGTTTCACCCTCAATTTTATCAAAGGGTTAGAAATGCGCCACTTTTTATGTAAGCAAAAAGTATAGTTTTTTAATATTTAGTAGCTACATAAAAGAAAATTGCATAAATGGTAATGATTTTGTTCTATTGTGATCGTTAAAAATGCAACACATTATGAGGGTATGGGTAACATTTAATAAATGGTACACAATATATAGGCAACATTTTTGATACTTCAATTGACGATATTGAATATTATATCAAAACCAAATTGAATCTTGATGTTGAAATGGTGATCTATAAGTTTAAATATTCTCAGCCGAGAACTATTGCATCATTTAAAATTATGGTACCTCCCGAAATCTTTGACCATTTAATAGATCCTAGATTTTGGCCTGATAATGCATTGATTCGTGAATATGTTTACAGAGACAACCAAAGATCAGATAATACTGTTCATTTGCCCTCCCGCTCAACAAATTTTTCAAAAAACTGATCAACAACTATGATACTCAATTAAATATTATATATCAAAATGTAAATGGTATTAAATCTAAACTCTCTAACTTGTATATTGATAGTTTTGATCTAAATCAGGGAAAGGCAAAACATGGGCGCCGCGTTTTTCATTTACTCTTCTCTTACTTACGTGTGCACACACATTGTAGAGAAATAAACAACTTTTAATCAGTCTAGCTTGAGAACTCAAACAAGCAGGTTGTGTATCGTTTTTTATCGCACAATTTAAGAATCAGCGTTGCCAGTGAAAAATAATATGTCCCAACATTTAAAGATGTATAATGAACAATATGAGATTTTACATTTTTAATTGGGGAAAAGCGACGAAAGTTTACTGGCAACACCGATTCGTGGTGAGAGCGGAGAGAGAGTATAACTAATACAATCGTAAAATGCAATAGTATTGGTTGCCTTTCCCTGATCTAAATCATCAAATCCTTGTATTTTCCGAAACATGGCTCAACAGCAATATTTTAAATTCTGAAATTTTTTGCAATAAATATATAATTTTTAGACGTGACAGAGTTACTTATACTACTGGTGGTGGAGTTTTGATTGCTGTGTCTAAATGTTTGGAGACCATTGAAATTGACAACATTCCGTTAAACAATGTTGAATTTATTGCAGTCAAAATAAAATTAAACCGTAAACACATTTTCGTTACATGTTCCTATATTCCTCCAAATTCAGATCAAATAACCTATCTTCAACACTTCTCTGCAATAAAATCCGTCGTTAATTCGATTAGCCCCGAAGACTTTGTCCTCGTGTTTGGAGATTTTAATTTACCTTATCTATCTTGGGAATATATACCTGATTCTTCTTGTTATTCTCCAATAAATATAAACAATTTCATCGAAGAATTCTTAAACAACATTTCGGATTTATGTCTTTTTCAAATAAATGGAGTATTAAATGACTCTAATAAACTACTTGATTTGGTATTCGTAAATGAACCTAAAGATTGTTCCTTGGTCCGTCATCATCCTGTCACTAAACCTGAAGATCGTCATCATCCTACTATTGAAGTCAACTGTAATTATCCAATTTCCGGGAAACCAAATAAAAAACTAAATAACATAAAAGATTACTGTTTTAAAAAGACTAACTACAACGATTTAAATTTCTTTTTATATAATACAAACTGGCATCAAATTTTGTCGTTATCCAGTGGTACTCCGGCAGCAATTGATGCAACTATAAATTCATTTTACAAAACTTTGTTTTATTACATTGATGATTGTGTACCTAAATATGCAGTTCTTAATAAATCTGGCCCTCCTTGGAATTCAAAACCTCTATCGAGATTAAAAAATATAAAAAATAAGTTTTATAAGAAGTATAAACAAACTGGATTGCTGAATGATTACACTAAATATTCTCTATACCGTGCTAAATACAATTTACTCAATCTTAACCTTTATAAAAATTATCTAAATATGATGAAACTGAACTTTAAACGCGACCCTAAAATATTTTATAAATTTGTTAACTCGAAAAGGAATTCCGTCGGATTTCCGTCCTTAATGAAATACCTTACAACCGAGACTTCCAATCATATGGAAATAAGTAATTTGTTTGCGGATTTTTTTGCTTCAACTTACTCTAATGCTGAATATGATACATCAAAAACTTATCCATTTTATATTCCAGAACAACAACCTATTTCATTTCCATTCATCACTACTGCCAATATGATCACTCTATTAATCAAACTAAAACCATCTTTCTACAGTGGACCTGATGGTATTCCTAGCTGCCTTCTTATAAATTGTGCACAATCTTTAGCAACACCTTTAACAATATTATTCAACATGTCTATAAAGTATGGCTACTTTCCGAAATTATGGAAAAAATCTTTTATTATTCCACTGTTTAAATCTGGGAATAAATCGAATATAATAAACTACAGAGGTATTGCTAAATTAAGCGTCATTCCTAAGCTTTTTGAACAATATCTAACCGAATTTTTAAGTCATCAAGTTTCTTCCATAATTACACCTTTCCAACATGGTTTTCGTAAAGGATGTTCGACTACGACTAATTTGCTAGAACTGACAACAATAATTAATAATGGTTTCATTAATGGATGTAATACCGATGTTATTTACACTGATTTTAGTAAAGCCTTCGATAGAGTTAACCACGATCTTTTGTTGCATAAGCTGTATATAATGGGATTTACGAATTGCTGCTTGGAATGGATAAAATCTTATCTTGTCCGACGTGAACAACGTGTGCGTTTTAATAATGCATTGTCTAAAAATATTATCGTCAAATCTGGAGTTCCGCAAGGCAGTCATCTAGGACCAATACTATTCCTATTGTATATCAACGACCTTCCTACCACAATAAAATTTTCCAACATACTTATGTATGCAGATGATGTAAAACTGTTTTCATGTTGTGCCGACTCTATTGTTCAGCCCCATTTACAACAGGATTTAAATTTATTCTTCGTTTGGTGCCAAATTAACATCTTGGATATTAATTTAAAAAAATGTAAACATATGCGTTTTTCCAGAAAAACTAGATCAATTGGATGCTATTTCCTTGGTGATTTCAAATTAGAGGTTGTTGATGTTTTCTTGGATCTTGGTGTATTATTTGATGCTAAGTTATCTTTTATCGAACATATAAATATGTGTACTAATAAAGCTCGTGGTGTATTTGGTTTTATTAAACGATGGTCAAAGGAATTTTCTGATCCATCTATAACAAAACAGTTGTATATAGCTCTTGTAAGACCTATAATCGAATATGGATCAATCATTTGGGATCCATATTATAACATCCATAGTGATCGTATTGAGTCTGTCCAAAAACAATTTCTGCTATTCGTTTTAAGGAGATCTTACCCAAATCCATCTATATATCTTCCTCCATACAGTACCAGGTTATTGGAACTCAATTTACCAACTTTAAAAAGTCGCCGAACAATGTTGAATGTCATATTTCTTATCAACCTTATTAATGGCAATATTAGCTCAGAGTTCCTTTTAAGCAACTTACATTTTAATGTCCCTCAACGCCCTACACGTTATTACCATCCGTTAAAAATTCCATATTTTCAACAAAATTATGCTAATGCTGACTCTTTTCGTCGAATCTGTTTAAATTTTAATGATTTGTACAATATTATCGATACAACTTTGAGTATTAATATTATTAAACGTAATTTAATTTTATATTTAAATAGATTACATTAAATTTGTTTGTAATATTTATAATATTTTAATTTTTTGTCTGAACGGAGTTAATCCATAGACTAAATAAATAAATAAAAAAATAAAAAAAAAATAAAACATTTTGTGTCAGAAAAGAAAACACCATAAATGTTTCCTGTAAATTATCTTCACACAATAAATGTTTGTCCCTGAGTTTAATGTTTTACAGGTTAAATCATTTTCAGAATGGAAATCCCTTACAATGAAGGCTTTATTAATCGTGGATTTTGCACCAAGCCACTTCCAGAAGAACAATTAGTCAAAACTACTAAAGATATGCAAATTTGGACGACATTCATTCTTCCTTATGTCACACCGCTCATCCAACCCATGGATCAAAACGCCATACGTTTAGTTAAATTCCAATATAGAAAAAGTTGTCCAAAATTAAAAAGTCTCGATATAACGAATTTTTCAATTTAACGAATTGGTCTGACAACATATCGTTCATTATACCGGGATTTGTCTGTATTTCTTTTACACTTGAATTTTATATCTTTAAATTGTATTTTACAACATTGTATAAATATTGAAAAAATTACATTTTCTTTTGGCCATCGTTTTTCGTTATTTGGACAAAAACCCTTGCCCAACTGTAAAACCTTAATATTTTTTAAGGTAAAATTTAACAAAATGTTGGGCAAATCTTTTTCCTTTTAAAATTTTTTAATAAAAACACGTCTTGACTTTAAAGGTGTCTAATGAACAGTAAGTATGTATTTATTAAATTAAATTTTTCTATTTACTAATATGTAATTGTTTTTATTATAGACAATTTCTCCTACTTTCCTGTTGAATGTTTTATTCCATTGCAGCAAACAGTAAGTAGTATATTTTATACTTTTGTTTTATTTGTGTTTAGATACATGTTTAGATTTATGTTTCAATACAATTCAATTCTTTTAAAATCATAAACATGTTTCATATGAAAATAGGAAAGGATATGTAAAATTCAACTGGTTCAAAATAGACCGAACATCCCGGCCCCATTGAAAGACCACAGGTCTTCAATTCATTGGCAGTAATGCGAGCTTCTGAATGGGTCGTTTAAATACGCCATTTTTTGTGCGTATCTCTGCCACCCTCACTTTGCCGTCCTTGCCTTCGGTTACGGCTACGACTCGGCCGGTCAACCACTCCTGGGGTGTCAGGTTGTCTTCGTTCGATGCCATTTGACCTGTAGACCAATATATATTCTTTGGACCAAGCTTACCAAAACATATCCTTGAGTCCGGCAAGTAGTCGCCATCGCCTCCAAGACTTCAGCACGTTGCCTTTCACGCCTTCTTCTGATCATGGCGGCAGCGAGCGCAGACCCCCTCCTACCAACAGATGCGCTGGTGTTAGTGCTTCCCCGTCGTTGGGGTCTGGTGACAGCGGTGCTATGGGTAAGCTGTTCAACACCGCCTCTACTTCTGCCAGCATGGTTCCCATTTCTTCGGCGATGAGAGACGCGTTGCCTACTACTCGCAGAAGCAGGTATTTGGCATGCTTGACAGCAGCTTCCCACAGAACTCAGAAGTGAGGTGCTCGAGGAGGAATGATGCTGCGAATGACACCGTAGCTCCTTCAACTCTCTGCTGGCCCCTACAAAGTTCGTTGCATTATTGCATAAAATAAATGCATTAGCTGACAAATCAGACACTAACTCCAAGTGAACTGCCTTTGAAGAAAAACAAACGAATACCGCGATATACATTTTTATTGGCGGTCTTCCACGAATTCTCATTGATACATTTGCAGGTCCACACAAGTCAACGCCGACAACTAAAAATTGACGCATAGCCCTCACTCTATCGGTGGACATTAATTTTGGTTTGTATCGAAAACAATGCACACATTTACGAAAAACTCTTCAACATTCCTCCTTGGCATTTATTAACCAGATTTTGTCTCTTAATAACGATATCATAGCTTTGGCACCGGCATGACAATTAGAAATATGTAAGTGTCTTAGATATATCTCGACGAAATATATACCCTTAGGTAATAGAAGTGAAAATCTTGTATCATAAGGTAATGGAGCATTGAGTAATCTTCCTCCCACTCTTAAGATGGAAAAGGAACGACCTTCCTCAGTAAAATTGTGAATGAATGGGGTCAATCTTTGGATATTGGATGGTAATATCTGAGATTTCTTCAATTTAAGAATTTCGTCACTGTAATACTCCATTTGTATGATCTCCACGATTTTCAGAAAAGACCAATTTATTTCCTTGGCTGTGGGAACCTTAAACTTAAGTATTTTCAACTTCTTGGTACCATTGACAAATCTGAGAACAAAACACATAATCTTTAGGATCTTATTATAAGACGAATAAATTTTCAGAAGTTTAATGGAAGTGTTCGTAGAATCTTCTATACAATTTTTATTCTTCATTGACAATAAAACAGTGGATTTTCTTTTTACCAAATATTCTTGTTCGGGATTCAGCTTAATGTTTTTACTAACTGACCATTCAAAAGATTCTTCTAGCAGAAAAGCAGGCCCACCGAACCATATTGATTTTTTTTATTCATCCACATCACACCCTCGTGAAACTATGTCAGCAGGATTATGTTTCGTTGGAACATGTCGCCATATTACATGAACTGTAGATTTTTGAATCTCTGCGACTCTGTTTGAAACAAAAGTTGTAAGTAAAGAAGTGTGTGTTTTTATCCAATACATTGTTATTTCTGAATCGGTCCAGAAATTTACAGTTTCAATTTCAAACTCTATCATATTTTTTAACTTAGTCCACAGTTTAGCCAGTAAATGAGCGGTACATAACTCAAGTCTCGTTAGAGATTTGCTTTTCATTGGAGCTACCTTAGACTTTGCAGTCAACAGTCTACAATATGCTTTATTTTCAATTGTGCTACGTACATATATGCAACACCCATAAGCTCTTATAGATGCATCACCAAATCCATGGATTTGCACTTCAGCCGTTGATGTTGTTTGGACAAATCTGGGAACAGAAATTGATTCTATTTGTAATAAATTATTTTTAAAATTCTCCCATGTTGTATTCAATCGCATGGGGATAGATTCATCCCAATCTAGTTTTTGGAGCCAAAGCTCCTGAAGAAGCATTTTAGACTTGGTTACAATTGGGCTTAAAAGTCCGAGAGGATCAAAGAGCCGGGAAGAAACTGATAAAATGTTCCGTTTCGTTGCTCGTAGATTACTAAATGTATCTTCCAGATGAAAAGTGAATGAATCGCTTTTTGGAACCCAGTGTATTCCTAATGCCTTAGACGTTTCTGAATCATTTATTAACAGTTTTTTTGTGTGGTTACTATTTTCATCATCTGAATAATTTCTAAACCACTTCGTTAATTTAAATCCAGCAGATTTAAGGATTTCTGTAACTTGATCACTAATTTTTATGAGATCAACTAAATTATCAGCGCCAGTTATTAAATTATCAACATAAAAGTCAGTCTGAATGACCTTGGCGCCGAGTGATAAACTATTTTGGTATAAATCACTTAGGTACATAAGACACCTAATTGCGAGAAATGGAGCCGATGAAGTACCATAAGTTATCTGAAGGACTTTCTCTCCAAAGTATAAGCTGATAATTTCTATCAGCCTCACTGACCAAAACCTGACGGTACATTTTTTCAATGTCAGCAGTTACAACATATCTACGAAACCGAAAGCGAATTAATTTTGAATATAGCTGCTCTTGTATAGTTGGTCCAATCATTAACGTAACGTAAGACGTATGCGAAGTAGTTTTACTTGACGCGTCAAAAACTACTCTAAGTTTAGTGCTTGTGCTTTGTGGACGTAAAATACATTGATGAGGGATAAAATAGTGAGAATAATTTGGAATATGATTGTCAGTGACAGACATATGGCCTAAATCGAGGTATTCTTTCATGAATTCATGATACATACTTCGCATTGTTGGGTCTTTCGAAAGTCTACGATCTAAGGATATAAAGCGTCTCTTAGCAGTATCAAAGGAAGATCCTAAAATATTTGAATCTTTCTTAAATGGTAAAGAAACTGTTTATTCGTAAAATGAATTTGTTTTAACTTCCCAAATTTAAAGGTCTGTACAAAAACATCCAGTCGACGGGAAGTTTTTGTACTCTCGCTTGCTCTCTTTATTAATGTATATTTTATCCGTGTACCTTACAACCTAGGTTTGCCCCATTTGTTTTTATACGACGCATTAGGTCTAATTTACACAGTCCATCCAAGAAACGATGAGTGTTTCTATTTACGTTTGCTATTAGTCAACGTTCGTGACCCAACATCATTCCGAGATTTACGAACTATAAATGTTGAATTGTGTAACGTATAGAGAAGTGTATCAATGCTTGCGATTGTTAAATAATGACACTCATTGGAAATACTCCCTCGGAGATGCAGTGCTTTCGTCAAATGCTCATCAAATACGTATGTACATCTCAACATATTGAGATAAACCAACTGATTTATGAAACAAGTACAAAGATGCCATGTGTGATGATATTTTGCATCAGATGCGTATTAGAACATGAAATCCAAATTTGCAACTGGGCGAGGAAATTTTTCAACGAGGCTTTGATATTAACTGAGGACATGTGATTGATGACAGCTGCCAATCGTCCGATGCACGATGCACTTAATCAAGTATGCGACGCTAAAAACAATGTGATTGCGATGCCTTATGGGGATTGGTTCAAACAAACATTCCACTGTTGAATCGTCAACAAAAATATGCGCACGACACTCTTATGAAGGTTTTGAAAGATGCAACTGGAAGGATTTTTTTTGCACGCTCCCGGTTGAACTGGAAAAACTTTTTGATTCTCATCAGGAACATGAAATCCAAATTTGCAACTGGGCGAGGAAATTTTTCAACGAGGCTTTGATATTAACTGAGGACATGTGATTGATGACAGCTGCCAATCGTCCGATGCACGATGCACTTAATCAAGTATGCGACGCTAAAAACAATGTGATTGCGATGCCTTATGGGGATTGGTGCAAACAAACATTCCACTGTTGAATCGTCAACAAAAATATGCGCACGACACTCTTATGAAGGTTTTGAAAGATGCAACTGGAAGGATTTTTTTTGCACGCTCCCGGTTGAACTGGAAAAACTTTTTGATTCTCATCAGGAATTGCAGCTACGTTGTTGATAGGCTCATTCAGCACTCAAGTTGCCATTGAATAAGCAAATCAATGAAAATCCAACATGCAACATTTCCAAGAACAGTGCGATGGCCAAAGTTTTGCAGCAAGCAAACTGATCGCTAAGGATGACGTTGCAATATTTACAAAACAATCAAATCGGGTTTTGAGGTGCTATGATTCTGTTGGCAGGTGATTTTTGGCAAACATTGCCAGTGATTCCACGGTCAACGCAAACCGATGAACTTAATGCATGTTTGAAGTCTTCCATTTTGTGGAAACACATCAAGAAACTCAAATTAACTGTGAACATGTGTCGAGCTGCAGAACGATCAATCTGGAGAAGTATTTTCCAAAGAATTGCTGGACATTGGCAACGGAAAAATCCCGATTGACATTTCGAACGGCTTCATTTAATTTCCCATCGTTTTCTGCCAGTTCACTGAATCAAAATCCGAACTCATCCGAAAGGTGTTTCCAAACATTGCACAAAATCATGATTGGTTGAGCTAACGTGTTATATTGGCTGCGAAAAACATTGATGTCGACGAATTGATTTTAAAGATTCAAAGTGATATTGCTGTCGAATATGTCGAATTATGACATACAAATCGGTGGATTTTGTTACTTCCCAAGATTATGTCGTCAACTATCCAACTCGCTGGAATTACCAGGATTACCGCCTCACAATCTCCAATGGCACCCGAATTGCGATCAAAAACCTGATGCATAACGTCATCGAAGCAACAATACTTAAAGGACAAGACATTTTGCTACCACGGCTCCCTATGGCTCCATATGTCGCCTGTTCCTGTGTTGGAACACCATCAGTATTATTTGCTTGCGTGCCAGACAACAACAAAAAAATGTCGTGTATCATATAGCATTGCAATGAACGAAATTATGATATTTTTAATTGGTTACCTGAACATCGATATTTCAATGAAAATGTAAATAGAACACCATAAGATTCGTTGTACATATGTACATACATACATATTTTAAAATCAAATGTACATCAAACATTATCATTCAAAAATACGTTTTTTTTCTCTTTTTAACTATTTTTACACAAATTCACAAATCGAACTTTTTTCTAATTTGGACAGGCCAACGTCTGTCGGGTCAGCTAGTATTAAATAAAAATCAAACAAAATTCCTTAAGAAGGAATAATAATATGTTTTATTTTAATCTCTTTTTAAATATCTTTAATAAGAATATTTCTAGCTATGCAATAAATATACAACATGGTTTGACAAAAGACCCCAAAAGCATTGTGTGGCCATGCCGCTTTAATAAACAAAATATTTTTTATGAACAAGGCAGTTTATGTTGTTATTTTTATATTCCTATAATTCTTTAATTTTAGATAAAAACAGCATTTGAATTTCGGTGCGAATCGATATAGTTTTATCTGTACAACAATAAAACACATGCTCTTGCCCTACAATTACACAATCGGTCAAATTTGCTTTTAAGAAGGTTATTTTCACAAAAATTGCAAGAAACAAAAATTCTTTTGTTACGATTTTGTTTTATTTTTACGTTTTTAATACACACACATACATACACAAGCACATATATAGGCTGATAAATGAGAATTAAAAGATCTCATAAACAACAAGAGAATGAGAGCATTGTTACGCTCTTAGTTTGTACTTCTTTCCCTTTTATCATCCCCCCGCATCTTGTATTTTTTCAAAAATATTTTGTTTATCATTCACATGCGCATTCTATATTTTATATATTCTTTGGTTTAACATAGAAGTTACTACCGAGCTGAAACCACACACAACTAAATGTTGTGAATAGTGTAACAAAAGAAAGCAAAAGAAATAACTAAACAAAAAAGTGTTCGAACATTCGTACATACATATACAAAATAAATTGTAAACAAAACAAAATAACTTTTTTCTACATCTTTTGTATCTAGCTTTTTTTGTATCGGTGAATAAGATAAAATATTCATAAACATTGTGTAACCCAGTCAACAATTTTTTTGTAAAAAAAGTTATTGTAACACCGTAAACATTTTTTTAAATAAATCAAATTAAAATAATAAATAATCAAAATTAAAACAATTTAAATAAAATAAAAAAAAAAAAAAAATTTATAAATAACCTTTTTAAAATTCACACAATTTTATAAAAAAAAATTTACTCTTAAATAATAAACAACTGTATACAAATCATTCTTTTTTTTATATCTGTTGATCTCAATACAATTTGCACTTTTTTATTCAACTTTTTCCATCTATTTTTCCATTTATTTTGCATTTTTTATTCTCGTATTTTACGTATAATATAAGAATTTTTATATTATTTTTTTGAACTTTTTTCGACGTTTATACGATTATTGGCAATTCGGTTGTGAAACAATAATTGATATTTTTGAGATTTTTTGTCGTTTGTTATCTCCGATACCTATGATACAATAGTATTATTACTATATTCCGTTATTGCTGCAATTTGTTCGGTAGAAGAACAAATTTTATCGTCTCGATTCTTTCAGTTGCTTGAAAACTTAATAACATTATCGATTTGTTCTCTTAATCAATAGAAATCGTTTATCAAGCACATTTTTAGATTGTTCAATTAATTTTTTTTTAAATCCCACCCGCTTCTGAAATTTCGAAATGTCAGTTCTGGACTCTTTTATTCGCGCTTCGGATCGCGTGGTTGAATTTCAGGCCTACTTTGATACACTTCCCACTGATGGTCACTCTCTCCATACGTTAGAGGTCCAAAAAGATGAAATTGTTCGTCTATTGTCAGATTTTAGGTCATGTTATGATGAGATTCTGAATAAATTCAATGATTTAGAGGAAGAAGTCGAAATCGAAACCTTAAAATCGAGATTTAATTCTAATTTTGGGGCTCACGTCAAGGTTTTGTCGAAGTCTAATGAACTTTTAGATGCCCTTTGTCAAAAGGCAAGCGCTAATGCGGCTCCAGACCCTGTTACCGTCGCAATAATTGATAATTCACCCCATATTACATTGCCTCCTTGTGATACCGAAGTATTTCATGGTGACTACCAGTCATGGCCAACATTTCGTGACATGTTCACGGCCTTATATCGGAACAGCAAACGGTTGTCACCTGTTGAAAAGATGTGTCACTTAATGAAGAAAACACAAGGTGAGGCTCGTGAGTTACTCAAAACATGCCCCATAACAAACGAAGGCTTTTAAATGGCTTGGCAAAATCTGGTCTCTAGATATGAAAATAAGCGAGTTCTTATAAACGCTCAATTAAAAACGCTCTTTAACATTTCCCCAGTCTCGAAAGAAACGAGTAGTAATATTAGACGCATTCAACGCACAATCAACGATTGTGTTACAAACCTGTCCCTTCTCAAAATAGATACAGAAAACTGGGATATAATCTTTGTCTACATTTGTTCTACATGCTTACCGGAAGTTACTCTCAGTCTATGGGAACAATCGTTACCAGTTAGCACATAGTTGCCAACATGGATAGTTTCTTGACATCAAGGTTTCAAACATTAGAATCAGTTGCTGATATTCGTACCACTTTTATAAACCCCAATAGTTCCAATCATAACAAATTCTCTAATCCGAAAAAGGAAAATTTCTCAGATAAAAAGAAGTTGAATAGCTACAACACCAGTGTTTTGCGATCGTCAAGAGACAAAAGCGTTGTACTAATTGTCTTGGAACTTCTCACGAGTTCAAGAAATGTAGAAGGCAATATGTTTGTCATTTATGCAAACAAAAGCATCATTCTTTGCTTCATCGCACAGAGAGTTCTAACAGCCACTCGAACAGTGGTTTCACCCCCGAATTCAAACACTAGTGTAACGCTCTCGTGTAATAAACCCCCCTCAAACATCGAATTATAACACTAACCCATCAACTTCTGCTGAATCTGCAGCACAAATGCGACAAACGTATTCAACTCAAATACTGTCCACTTCTAATTCAACAGATTTACTCGGAACAGCTCTTGTCGATATTTATTCAGACAATCTTAAATACACAGTTCGAGCTTTAATCGACTCTGCATCTGAGGCTACTTTTATTTCAAAAAGGCTTCAAAGTAAACTCTTATTGAAAACTCGATCTTCACAAACTGAAGTTCATGGCCTGAATGGAGCTTTAACTGCAACATCAACACAGTTATGCTACATTCGTATCGGCTCACCCATTGATCACATGTTTGAAACATCTACAGATGCTTTCGTCGTTAAAAAACTCACTGGCGAACCCGTATTACCCCTTATCAGCTCTAAAAGATCATGAATTCTCCGATTTGAGAAGGGCTGACGCACATATTCATAAGTGTTCGGAAATTGAATTACTCCTTGGTGGAGACATTTACCCTAAAATCTTACGAAACGGTTTGCGATGGGACAGTACTCAAACGTTAGTAGCACAACAAACAGTTTTCGGATGGATCATCACTAGTAAAATTGCGATGCAAAGTAATATTCGTTCGGTCTCTTCTTTCTACAATGAAATTGCGCTAAACAATCAACTTCAGAAATTCTGGGAGCTCGAAGAAGTTCCAAAGAAGCCTCGTTTTTCAGAAGAAGATCTTCATTGCGAAAATGTGTACCAGTCTACGACGTATCGTAATGACAGTGGACGCTTTGTGGTTTCATTACCATTTCGACGCGAATATCCCGAGGATATTAACATTGGCTCTTCTCGTCATATTGTCCTCTCTCAGTTTCTTAGAAATGAATCTAGACTGATGAAAAATCCCCAACTTAAATCGGAGTATGATCGAGTCATTTCCGAATACTCATCACTCAAACAAATGATAAATGTCAGCCCATCGAGTGCCAATTCAACATACTATTTACCCCACCATGCAGTTCTGAAACTACCACAAAGTTACGTATAGTCTTTAATGCTTCGAGTCCTTCATCAAATGGGAATAGACTCAATGATTTACTCTAGCCTGGTCCTATTCTACAGGCAGATTTAACCATTCTGATACTGCGTTGGAGACTTTTTAGATATGTTTTCAATTCAGATATTGAAAAAATGTATCGGCAGATACTTGTGAATCCTTCTCAGACCCCATTTCAGAGGATAATTTTCCGTAATTCCACCCATGAAGATCCTCAAGATTTCGAGTTAAACACCGTAACTTTTGGTGTAAACTGTGCCCCTTACCTGGCTATACGTACTCTTCTTGAATTAGCTAAAACATGCTAAAAAACAAACCCCGCAGTTTCCGATATTTTACGGAACTATATGTATGTTGATGACGTATTAGCTGGCGCTCATACTCTATCTTTAACCTTAAAATCTAGAGACGAACTCATCAATGTTCTTCAGGCAGCTGGTTTCTCCCTGCGTAAATGGACTGCGAATCATGATTATCTATTAAAAGGTCTCTCTCCTGATTATCTTCTAGATACAGAGTTCCTGAAGTTATCAGACTCTTGTACTACTAAAACTCTAGGCTTACGATGGAACGCAGGGACTGATCACTTCTATTTTCGACTAAAAGACCACCCCGATCGAAACTCAGTTACGAAAAGATCTGTTTTGTCAGAAATCGCTAAACTTTTTGACCCCGCTGGTTGGCTTTTCCCCAAAATAATCGTAGCTAAGATAATCATGCAACAAATCTGGAAGGATGAGACAAACTGGGATTAAGACCTGAAAACATCAACTTTTCATCAATGGCATGAATTCTTAGATGACTATTCAAATATGGAAAATATCCAAATCCGCCGCTTCGTAGACTTTGACCCGTCGTATTCAATCGAACTACATGGCTTTTGTGACGCTTCGGAAAAAGCTTATGCCGCAACTTTGTATCTGCGAGCATAAAACCAGGGTTGTGTATCTTCACATCTGCTAGTCGTAAAGAACTTTGTGGAGCAGAACTACTAGCTACAATGATCGATTCTATTCAGTCTCAACTCAACCTTAAAAATCTTCAACTATATATGTGGACCGATTCAACAATAGTCTTGGCATGGCTACAAAAACCCCCAAATCAATGGAAAACTTTCGTTGAAAACAGAGTTTCTTCCATCGTCGAAAAAGTTGGCAGTCAATCTTGGTCTCATGTTGACTCTAAAAATAACCCCGCCGATTTGGCAACTCGTAGACTCACAGTACCCCAACTCATGTCGAGTGATTTATGGTGGCATGGACCTTCGTGGCTCAGATGTCCCCAGAGTCAATGGCCAACGAGTTCAAGTTTTAGCACTGAAGAAGAGGCAAAACCTGTTCATGTTCACGTAAATCAGATCCAAAATACAGATATTTTAAGCGATTTTTCAGATTTTCCGAAGGCTATGCGTGTTATATGTCAGATATTTAGGTTTTATTACAGGTGTAACCGAAGTCAGCGTCATAATTTAGTAACTACCGACGAATTAACACGAGCCGAACTAGATCACGTAAAATCTCGAATGATAATAGCAAGCCAAAAGTTATACTTCGAAAATGATTATAACTTATTGTCTCAAGGCCAAGAAATCCCCCGAAAAAGTAACATTTTAACGTTCAATCCATTCATAGACACCGCTGGTATAATGAGAATAAATGGTCGATTGGCTAATTCCCCGCTATTAAGCTATGATGAACGGTATCCAATATTACTATCATATCATGGACGCTACACACGATTATTTTTAACATATTTGCACAAATATTCTATTCATGGCCAGAACGCTCTCTTATATCGACTAATGCGCCTTTATTATTACGTTCCTAGACTCAAGGTTCTAATCAAAACAATAATTTCTCAATGTCGTACATGCGTAATACAAAAACGTCAGAAAAGTCAGCAGATAATGGCGGTCTTACCCCCCGAGAGGACAACATTTTCTCGTCCTTTTGATAACACAGGTGTCGACTTCGCTGGCCCCTTCGATATTAAGACTTATGCAGACCGTGGTTGTAAAGTAACAAAAGGTTACGTAATGGTATTCGTATGTTTTGAGACAAAGGCTATACATCTCGAAGCCACCAGCGAAATTTCTACTCAAGCGTTCTTAGCTGCGTTTGTACGATTCTTTTCTCGTCGTGTGCTCTATATTCAGTGCTCTATATTCAGACAATGGTACTGCATTTGTTGGCGCTTCTCATATATTGGACGTTGACAAATCCAATTTTATCTCCCTTGTACGACGGAAACTACTAGATAAACACACGTTTGCTTAGCTTGAATGGCATTTTATTCCGCCAGTGCGCCACATATGGAGGACTCTGGGAAGCCGAAGTCAAGAGCTTCAAGATGCATTTAAAACGAATCTCTCATAGTCAGAGTTTTACATATGAAGAGTTCTCTACTTTATTGGCTAGAATTGAATCATGTCTAAATTCCAGACCGCTTAGCCCTAGTAGTGAAGACCCCGCATATCTATGTGCTTTAACCCCCGGACATTTCCTTATCGGTAGTCCATTATTGTCACCCCCTGAACCTAATTTAACGGATCACTCATTGAGTTATGTTAATCGATGGCAGAAGCTAAAGGTTCTACATCATCATTTTGCTCAAAGGTGGAAAGAGGAATACCTTGAAGAACTCCACAAACGGTTTAAGTGGAAATACCTGCAGCGTGATTACGCTATCGGAGATGTAGTCATTATAAGAAAAGATAACTTACCCCCAAATGGCGCCTTGGCCGCATTGAAAAAGTTGTTTGCGGTAAAGATAACCGAGTTAGAGTCGCCGAAGTACGAACTGCCAATGGCATCGTTATTAGGCCTATCGTAAAATTAGTTTTACTTCCCAATCCCGAACAACACTAATAACTTATTTTCTATCTATTCACAGCTACTACAATGTCCAATCAACGCCGTCGAAGTCTCTCACCATTGGAGGAAAAACACAAAACTCACAATCACGAATCCTATGATTGCCGTCTATGTCGCAAAGATTATCGCTATTGTGAAAATTGCTTTTTTTTTCTTTTTTTATTTAAAATAAATTATAATTCGGAGGTAATTTTAAAAAAAAAAAAAAACAAACACAAACTGCGAAGCGTTTGTAGGAGGTAATTTTTTTTTAAATTTTTTTTTTTTAAACAAACACAAACTGCGAAGCGTTTTGCTTGTCTGCAGATACACCCAGAGTCTCTGGCGGGAATCGAACCCGCAACCCTCAGATTAATAGTTCAGTATACTATCGACTGGTCTATCGGGGCACCCAGCTTGGGCCACTCACATCAGATAAACCGCTGTCGCAACACAGATCGATGCCGCCAATGTAAGGGCAAGCACCATACTCTACTCCACCGCCATAAACGTTTGAACGAGAAGAAATCTGACGCCGACACCTCTAAAAATCAAACATCCTCCGTAATCCGTACTATTACCTTTCTCCCAACTGTAATACTAAAAATGGATCTGGGAGACAAATACAGACAAATCGCGGTATAACGAACGATATATTGTCAGGCCCATTCGTTAAATTGAAAAATTCGTTATATAGAGATGTTTTTTTTTAATTTTGGACAACTTTTTCTATTTTAGTATTTAACTAAACGTATGTCCCTAGGTTGGATGAGCGGTGTGACATTAGGAGGCATGAATATCGTCAAAATTTGTATATTAGTAGTTTTTACTAATAGTTTTTCTGGAAAATGATTCAACCTGTAGAAAATTAATCTCAGGGACAAACGTTAAAAAAAAAACCGATTTTGAAAATTCCAGATTCCACTTAATTTGTGTAAAGATAATTTACAAGAAAAACTTAGTTACGATAAAATGTTTGTTTGTATTTTCTTCAAAATACATGTTGAGAATTATGTTATTCTATATTTCATTCATTTATCTAAATTTTTAGTTTTTCGTTCAATGGAATTCTTCTACGGTTTCCCATATTTAATTCACGTGAATTATAGCCTGTTCCACAATATCGAGTGAAAAATTTCGTTTGCATTCTAAGCGGAAGAAATTTGATTTTGGATTCCCTTACTTCATGTTTATGTGAACGAATCAGTTTTCTTTCGCTTAGAATGCGAACGAAATCTTTCATTCGATATTGTGAAAAAAAGCAATTAAAACCACTATAGAAAAAATTACAGCACCTATTATTAAAGAAAGTAACCATTGAAAACGGTACTGTAACGACTTATATTCTTATTTCTACATTCTTTACTACTTTTGTTTTTTATACTTTCTGTTCGTTATATTGAGCATACAATTTTCGAAATGTTCGCTATATGTTAAAAATTTGGTCGTTTGTTTGATTTTTCTCATCATTCGTTTTATCGAGCATACAATTTTTGAAACGTTCGTTATATAAGGTGATCAATGTTACGAATTTGACCGTGCGTTAAATCGGATTTTCGTTAAAGTGAGATTCGTTATACCGGGATTTACCTGTATCATAATGTCCGAGGTATACTTAACCCCTGTGTGGAGGTCAGTTCTCTAGCTGCATTTCTCGTGGAATGATATAAGTTACCCGATGAAAAAATTGGCTCTGATCGGTGCTGCAAAATCAATACACGCCCACGTTTCGATGATGATGATGATAGTTTCAATGTGACGGCTATGGAGACTAGTGATCTTCCCTGAAAACAACCCAAAGAGAAGATTGATGATAGAGTTGCTTCTCTGTACTCCAATCTATGACAGGCCGACCCTAAATTTTATGTAGATTTGGACATTCAGTTCAGTCGGATCTCCAGTGGTTCAAGACACCACCCTAGGCTGGGTAATAATTGGAAAATTTGGCGTCTAGATGAAAATCTCTATTGTTGCTGTATAAACATTTTTTTTTCTTTTATTTATGATTTCTATTCATTATCTTTTTAATTTTTTCGAATTTTTTATATCAAAAATTGTTATTCTATTTTTATCCATATTGTACAAAATATCATGAACTACTTATTTACCATTTTTGTATAATTTAAATTTATTATTAAACTGGAATTTTGTAAATAATCTTATAATTATTGCCGGTTTTTAAGGTTGCATAATAGCAAGGGGCCGAGATGTTTATTCGTAAAATGAATTTGTTTTAACTTCCCAAATTTAAAGGTCCTGCACTGTACAAAAACTTCCAGTCGACGGGAAGTTTTTGTACTCTCGCTTGCTCTCTTTATTAATGTATATTTTATCCGTGTACCTTACAACTAAAAAAGAAATTGTAACTTACTTTACTTACCAAACAACCCAGAGAAAAAAGGTTCGTATAACCACAATAAAATATTATCAAAAGTTACATTAACTAATCCCCCGTTTTTTTATTTACAAAAATTTGTTAACTTATTTACACCCCAACAGAAACCAAAAAAGCGTTTAACTGACTCCCGAAATTTTTTCTCACATTCTCGTGCTCTTCGTTATACATAAATGCATCTCGTGGTAGCTCTTCTAGCTCCCAAAATTTTCTAACAACGGTATCCACATAATCTTCATTTTCAATAAGTTTATTTACGTGACAAATATTTGAGCTAGTGCCCTTTGGTTGGTTGCATTTTCCAGCTACAATCCAACCAAGAGTAGTTTTTTGAAGCATAGGCATATTGTATGTAGATTTTATTTGACCAACAGAGTAGCTCGAAGAAAATTTGTGGTTTGTACAAGCATGGATCTGCTAATTCAATATTCTTCGGAATATTCCAGTCCTTTGTATTTATCTTACAACACTTGACTTAGCAACTGAATTAGATTTTCCGATGCCATTCAAATTCAATTTACCTCCCTATCTTTTTAGTGTAACTCTTTGAGCCAATTCTTCAGTTATTAAATTCATCTGAGATCCAGAATCTAATAATGCTCTAGCCAAAATAAAGTCACCTGAATTGCTTCTTACTTTGACCAATGCTGTTGCAAGAATAACATTATCGTCAGAAGATGAAAAATTAATTGAGGCCTGATAAGTTGTTGGACGATCAAAAGAATTTGAAATTTTTTGATTATTAGTTGTTACATTAGAATCATTGCCAAAACGATGTAGAAGATTGTTGTGGGAACCATTACAAAGTCCACATTTCCTAAAACTACATCTCGATACAGTGTGACCCTTATTAAGACAATTAATGCAAGCAGGAACGGATTTTATAAAATCAAATCTTTGACGAACCGGTTCCGCGGCAAAGGAGTGGCAATCGTAAATATTGTGTTGAGTAGATTTGCAAAATAAGCATTTATCAGCTGATTGTTTTGTTTTCACACAAGCTAGTGATGTTTTTGAAGATTTTTTCGATGGATTTTCATTTTTACTTGAATTTGAAGAATCGTCTGCAGCAATATGCTGATAGCGTTTATTCAAAATGGCTTCACTCCATAATGGAAGATTTTCGAAAGTCATAAATGGCTGATACTGTATCAATCATGCTACGCAAAGCAGAAGCCGAAGGTTTTTGTATTTCAGAGAGATCAAACAGCTTTGAAATGTTATCAAAAAATATGAGACATTCATTATCATAAACCTTTTTTAGGCTAATTTTTTGGATAATTTTCCTCAGAAATCTGGAAAGCTTTTACTTTACCCAAAGCTTCATCGGATAAGCATGAAATCAAATGATTAAATTTCTCAAAATCAGTAAGTGTATGATCGTTATGAACCAAATTCTCAAATAAACTCATGAAATTGTTAAATTCAGAGTATTTTCCGCTAATTTTGGCAATCGTATATTTGGTAACCTTGAATGGTGAGCCGACATGTTAAATGAAGTCTCAGCAAAAATTGGATTCCTATTTTTAGCTTGTAACGATTTTGTTGACACACAAAGATCTTCAAGCTCGGATCTGTCATTATTCGAAGGATCTAAATTTTCCAACTCTGACTGATATTCCATAGCTTGAGTAATATAACCTTGCAATATTTCCAATCGACAATCTATCTCAAAGGTATTGAATGATATTGTTTTTGATATAATAGATTGTCGAATTCTGAATATGCTATCAATAACTTTGGATTTTTTTAACTAAAATCTCCATATTATATGGATTGGGATCTTTTTGGTGTTTTTTACCAGCCATGTTCTGATTAATATAACTTAAAACAGAAAACGATGTACTTTTTTTACTAAACCAAATAGCAGTAATAAGCGTAACAAAGTTTTAATGAATTTTCATAAAATCCAATATTTTATAAAACTATTTAAAAAGACAACAGTCCTTGGACTATTTAAATATAATATTTAAATATATGTCAATAGTACAGATTCTCAATGATAAAATCATACATACAAATGTTCCGCAATTTAATACTACAACTACTTTTGTAAAAACTTAGCACAATTTATAAAATGAATACCTGAAATATTCTATCTCCAGCACAAACTCACACATGTACCCAGATTCCTTTTCCACTTTCAGAAATAATATAATGGCAACATATTACCAATTCTACTTCACAGCTTATTTTCTCTTATTTATTTGTTTTTTCTAAATTTTAATTTAAAATTTTTTAATTTTATAAATTTTTCTTTTTAGTTTTATACACGAGTTTTTGTTTATTTATTATTTAGAGATGGTATATTTTTCAAGAAAAATCATTATATAAACCAGTTATAAAAAATTATTAGGAAGATTCTATTCATCAAACTTTAATACGTTTAATAATATGCTAAAATATATATTAGTTTGTTTGTTAAAACTTCCTTTAATTTTTTTTTTATTTATTTATTTATTTATTTATTTATTTATTTATTTATTTATTTATTTATTTATTTATTTATTTATTTATTTATTTATTTATTTATTTATTTATTTATTTATTTATTTATTTATTTATTTATTTATTTATTTATTTATTTATTTATTTATTTATTTATTTATTTATTTATTTATTTATTTATTTATTTATTTATTTATTTATTTATTTATTTATTTATTTATTTATTTATTTATTTATTTATTTATTTATTTATTTATTTATTTATTTATTTATTTATTTATTTATTTATTTATTTATTTATTTATTTATTTATTTATTTATTTATTTATTTATTTATTTATTTATTTATTTATTTATTTATTTATTTATTTATTTATTTATTTATTTATTTATTTATTTATTTATTTATTTATTTATTTATTTATTTATTTATTTATTTATTTATTTATTTATTTATTTATTTATTTATTTATTTATTTATTTATTTATTTATTTATTTATTTATTTATTTATTTATTTATTTATTTATTTATTTATTTATTTATTTATTTATTTATTTATTTATTTATTTATTTATTTATTTATTTATTTATTTATTTATTTATTTATTTATTTATTTATTTATTTATTTATTTATTTATTTATTTATTTATTTATTTATTTATTTATTTATTTATTTATTTATTTATTTATTTATTTATTTATTTATTTATTTATTTATTTATTTATTTATTTATTTATTTATTTATTTATTTATTTATTTATTTATTTATTTATTTATTTATTTATTTATTTATTTATTTATTTATTTATTTATTTATTTATTTATTTATTTATTTATTTATTTATTTATTTATTTATTTATTTATTTATTTATTTATTTATTTATTTATTTATTTATTTATTTATTTATTTATTTATTTATTTATTTATTTATTTATTTATTTATTTATTTATTTATTTATTTATTTATTTATTTATTTATTTATTTATTTATTTATTTATTTATTTATTTATTTATTTATTTATTTATTTATTTATTTATTTATTTATTTATTTATTTATTTATTTATTTATTTATTTATTTATTTATTTATTTATTTATTTATTTATTTATTTATTTATTTATTTATTTATTTATTTATTTATTTATTTATTTATTTATTTATTTATTTATTTATTTATTTATTTATTTATTTATTTATTTATTTATTTATTTATTTATTTATTTATTTATTTATTTATTTATTTATTTATTTATTTATTTATTTATTTATTTATTTATTTATTTATTTATTTATTTATTTATTTATTTATTTATTTATTTATTTATTTATTTATTTATTTATTTATTTATTTATTTATTTATTTATTTATTTATTTATTTATTTATTTATTTATTTATTTATTTATTTATTTATTTATTTATTTATTTATTTATTTATTTATTTATTTATTTATTTATTTATTTATTTATTTATTTATTTATTTATTTATTTATTTATTTATTTATTTATTTATTTATTTATTTATTTATTTATTTATTTATTTATTTATTTATTTATTTATTTATTTATTTATTTATTTATTTATTTATTTATTTATTTATTTATTTATTTATTTATTTATTTATTTATTTATTTATTTATTTATTTATTTATTTATTTATTTATTTATTTATTTATTTATTTATTTATTTATTTATTTATTTATTTATTTATTTATTTATTTATTTATTTATTTATTTATTTATTTATTTATTTATTTATTTATTTATTTATTTATTTATTTATTTATTTATTTATTTATTTATTTATTTATTTATTTATTTATTTATTTATTTATTTATTTATTTATTTATTTATTTATTTATTTATTTATTTATTTATTTATTTATTTATTTATTTATTTATTTATTTATTTATTTATTTATTTATTTATTTATTTATTTATTTATTTATTTATTTATTTATTTATTTATTTATTTATTTATTTATTTATTTATTTATTTATTTATTTATTTATTTATTTATTTATTTATTTATTTATTTATTTATTTATTTATTTATTTATTTATTTATTTATTTATTTATTTATTTATTTATTTATTTATTTATTTATTTATTTATTTATTTATTTATTTATTTATTTATTTATTTATTTATTTATTTATTTATTTATTTATTTATTTATTTATTTATTTATTTATTTATTTATTTATTTATTTATTTATTTATTTATTTATTTATTTATTTATTTATTTATTTATTTATTTATTTATTTATTTATTTATTTATTTATTTATTTATTTATTTATTTATTTATTTATTTATTTATTTATTTATTTATTTATTTATTTATTTATTTATTTATTTATTTATTTATTTATTTATTTATTTATTTATTTATTTATTTATTTATTTATTTATTTATTTATTTATTTATTTATTTATTTATTTATTTATTTATTTATTTATTTATTTATTTATTTATTTATTTATTTATTTATTTATTTATTTATTTATTTATTTATTTATTTATTTATTTATTTATTTATTTATTTATTTATTTATTTATTTATTTATTTATTTATTTATTTATTTATTTATTTATTTATTTATTTATTTATTTATTTATTTATTTATTTATTTATTTATTTATTTATTTATTTATTTATTTATTTATTTATTTATTTATTTATTTATTTATTTATTTATTTATTTATTTATTTATTTATTTATTTATTTATTTATTTATTTATTTATTTATTTATTTATTTATTTATTTATTTATTTATTTATTTATTTATTTATTTATTTATTTATTTATTTATTTATTTATTTATTTATTTATTTATTTATTTATTTATTTATTTATTTATTTATTTATTTATTTATTTATTTATTTATTTATTTATTTATTTATTTATTTATTTATTTATTTATTTATTTATTTATTTATTTATTTATTTATTTATTTATTTATTTATTTATTTATTTATTTATTTATTTATTTATTTATTTATTTATTTATTTATTTATTTATTTATTTATTTATTTATTTATTTATTTATTTATTTATTTATTTATTTATTTATTTATTTATTTATTTATTTATTTATTTATTTATTTATTTATTTATTTATTTATTTATTTATTTATTTATTTATTTATTTATTTATTTATTTATTTATTTATTTATTTATTTATTTATTTATTTATTTATTTATTTATTTATTTATTTATTTATTTATTTATTTATTTATTTATTTATTTATTTATTTATTTATTTATTTATTTATTTATTTATTTATTTATTTATTTATTTATTTATTTATTTATTTATTTATTTATTTATTTATTTATTTATTTATTTATTTATTTATTTATTTATTTATTTATTTATTTATTTATTTATTTATTTATTTATTTATTTATTTATTTATTTATTTATTTATTTATTTATTTATTTATTTATTTATTTATTTATTTATTTATTTATTTATTTATTTATTTATTTATTTATTTATTTATTTATTTATTTATTTATTTATTTATTTATTTATTTATTTATTTATTTATTTATTTATTTATTTATTTATTTATTTATTTATTTATTTATTTATTTATTTATTTATTTATTTATTTATTTATTTATTTATTTATTTATTTATTTATTTATTTATTTATTTATTTATTTATTTATTTATTTATTTATTTATTTATTTATTTATTTATTTATTTATTTATTTATTTATTTATTTATTTATTTATTTATTTATTTATTTATTTATTTATTTATTTATTTATTTATTTATTTATTTATTTATTTATTTATTTATTTATTTATTTATTTATTTATTTATTTATTTATTTATTTATTTATTTATTTATTTATTTATTTATTTATTTATTTATTTATTTATTTATTTATTTATTTATTTATTTATTTATTTATTTATTTATTTATTTATTTATTTATTTATTTATTTATTTATTTATTTATTTATTTATTTATTTATTTATTTATTTATTTATTTATTTATTTATTTATTTATTTATTTATTTATTTATTTATTTATTTATTTATTTATTTATTTATTTATTTATTTATTTATTTATTTATTTATTTATTTATTTATTTATTTATTTATTTATTTATTTATTTATTTATTTATTTATTTATTTATTTATTTATTTATTTATTTATTTATTTATTTATTTATTTATTTATTTATTTATTTATTTATTTATTTATTTATTTATTTATTTATTTATTTATTTATTTATTTATTTATTTATTTATTTATTTATTTATTTATTTATTTATTTATTTATTTATTTATTTATTTATTTATTTATTTATTTATTTATTTATTTATTTATTTATTTATTTATTTATTTATTTATTTATTTATTTATTTATTTATTTATTTATTTATTTATTTATTTATTTATTTATTTATTTATTTATTTATTTATTTATTTATTTATTTATTTATTTATTTATTTATTTATTTATTTATTTATTTATTTATTTATTTATTTATTTATTTATTTATTTATTTATTTATTTATTTATTTATTTATTTATTTATTTATTTATTTATTTATTTATTTATTTATTTATTTATTTATTTATTTATTTATTTATTTATTTATTTATTTATTTATTTATTTATTTATTTATTTATTTATTTATTTATTTATTTATTTATTTATTTATTTATTTATTTATTTATTTATTTATTTATTTATTTATTTATTTATTTATTTATTTATTTATTTATTTATTTATTTATTTATTTATTTATTTATTTATTTATTTATTTATTTATTTATTTATTTATTTATTTATTTATTTATTTATTTATTTATTTATTTATTTATTTATTTATTTATTTATTTATTT